>NC_069506.1:263081376-263323876 GCF_027579735.1 Bombina bombina | reverse complement strand
CTGCTCTCAAAGTGAATGAAATGAATGAATATCTAAGTGTCCCTTAACATATCTTGTGTCCCTGAATCAGTGTAACAGTGTCTATATCAAAGTGTATGTGAACTATGTTATATACATAATACCAGCCTTCTGGATGTTCTAAATAAAAATTCTGATTGCCAAACCTAATCAGAAAATCTGAGTAAATATCTAAACATTAATTTAAGAAAATGTTAATTTAAGAAAATGTTGTAAGCAGCGTTAGAGGATCAAAAGTACTGGTCATTTCAAAAATAATAGACTAGCCAGTTACAGCAGATAATACATCCTATATCGTATCACACAAACCTGATATGGCAATGCGGTTATGAGACCAACTATCGGCTCGTTTGTTCAATGCATTCTAACGTAGCCCTTACTTCTTATTAGCTCTAGGGAATCTTACCAGTTCCTTCTCTGTCTTGTATACCCACAGAATCACCGTAAATACAACGGATCTGAGAGAACAGCGTGACCCCGCGATGAATATCTGCGACGCACACAGCCGGCTGGTGTACTGACGTCATGCAGCTGCGCGCTGTGTTGTGTATCAGGTAGTCATGGCGACGGTACACGCTGTAGGGAAGATCCCGTAGTGGGAATGCTCTTCCTTGAATTACTCACATACTGTGTGGTCCAGCATTATCAAATATATAATTTGAATTAAGTCTAAAGGACTCAGAGTAACCAATTGACTACGTGTGGTTGTATGTGTGGTACTGGACTCTAATCATTGTGTCTATAAACTATAGAGTGATTCAACAGCCCTACATATTCAACATATCTAATCAATCGGAGTGTGCCAAACATCAATGTTGCCAGTGATACACAATAAGCCAGACCTATATGATAAAATATATAAGAAAGAAAGAAAGAAAAAATAATAAAGAAAGAAAGAAAGAAAAAATATTAACGATAAAATACAAAAATGAAACAAAATAAGATAGGATAAATACAATAAAAAGTAAAATTAAAAATAAAAATGAAAAAATGAAAAAATAGAAAAAATGAAAAATTAAAATAAATGAAATTAAATGAAAATAAATGGACATATATGTGTGAATAAACATAAATGTAGATAGAAGTGCACCGAATCCCAAAAGATATAAAGAGAGTGAGAGAACCAAACAAAGAAGTGCATAGAAAACCCAGAACATCCCATAAGGATATAGATAAGGAAACCCCAAAGACATACAATAAAATAAACATAAGGAAAAAGAAAAAATAAACCCCATAGTGGAAAAACAAAATAGAGGGTTGAGAGTGAAGATGAATGGATCGTCAACTCTCATAAGAAGAATTCAAAAGATTAAGTCATACAGTCCGTCTTCTACTCTAACTTCTTCATAGATGTCCACTGCAAATCAATAGGAGTCCCCAATAGTTCAAAGGAAACAGTGCCAGTCCAGGTTCACGTTCAGCCCCTTCGGGCGTATGGTATTGAGACGGAAGGTCCACTTGGATTCGATTTGTAGTAATTTGTTGTCCCGGTCCCCACCCCTAGAGGGCACAGGGACATGGTCTATGAGCTTGAATCTGAGATCCTGTACACTGTGTCCACTGATAGCAAAGTGGTGTGCCACCGGTTGTTCACTGCCATGATTTTTAATGGCTGTTCTAATGGCCGATCGATGGTTCGCCATGCGGGTGCGGATGTCATCCACTGTTTTCCCTACATAGAATAAACCGCATGGGCAGTTAATTAAGTAAACCACATATGTCGTGGTACAGGTCAAGTAGTGTTGTATCTTGAAAGTTACATTTGTGTACGGATGATGGAAGGTCGCCCCCGGAATCATCGCATGGCAGGTACTGCAACCACTGCAACGATAGCATCCTTTCTTGTTAGAGGATAGCCAGGTTTTTCTATCATAACAATGTTTGGGGTCTGTTATTACCAGTTGGTCCCTCAGATTGCGGTTTCTCTTGAATCCCACTCTTGGACTTCCCCATTCACCAAACGGAAGACCTGTATCATCCTTAATGATATGCCAGTGGGTCCGCAAAGCCAGCAAGTTTGATCCGACTAGTTATAACCCCAGCATAAAGATATACTCCCGGTTGGTGAATACGGATATTGCAGAGATACCAAAAACAAGATTTCGGAACAACTTGACTAAAGAAGAATTTGATTCAATTAAAACACTGGCCACAGACCCTAAAATCATCATCCGCCCTGCGGACAAAGGAGGTGCAACAGTGATCATGAATTATTCATACTACCAATCAGAAATCAAGGGGCAACTGAGTGACACGATGACCTACAAACAGTTGCACAGAAACCCAACTAAGGAGTTCCAGAAAGAAATTGAAACCCTGGTCAAAGAAGGAGTGATGCAGGGCTATATCGATGAAAAAATTGGGGGATTCTTAATTACTGAATTTCCTATCTGTCCCATATTATACACCTTGCCTAAGGTGCATAAAAATCTATCACAGCCACCAGGGAGACCAATTGTCTCGGCTCGGGGTTCCATTACATCACCACTATCCCAACTGATTGATTTCTTTTTACAACCATTGGTCAAGAATATGAGATCATATGTGAGGGACTCTATGGATCTCATTGGCAAATTAAAAGGCTTCAGGATGGAAGAGGAGTGGATCTTGGTAACAGCAGATGTGAATAGCCTCTATACGGTTATACCCCAACAAGAAGGAATTAAAATGGTAGCGAAAACCCTGAGCAGATATCCTTATGTGGGGCCACCAGCACACTTCCTATTACAAATTCTGGAGCTAAGCCTGAGACTAAACTATTTCAAATTTGAAAATTCATACTTTTGCCAAATAAAGGGAACCGCCATGGGTTCGAACGTTGCCCCTTCATTTGCTAATCTTTATATGGAAAACTATGAGGAAGAGATCATGAAGGTATTCCAGAAGAAAGAAGTCATCATGTACCAGCGCTATATAGATGACCTGTTCATTGTTTGGGGGGGCACAAAAGAATCCCTACAAGAATGGTTTAACTACTTGAATGGATTGAACCACCCCATTCAGTTTAAAATGAGCTTTAGTGAAGAGAAGGTGGAGTTCCTGGATCTATGTATTTTTAGGGATGGTATGACTGTAGGAACAACATTATACCAGAAGCCTACAGATAGGAACTCGGTATTACACGCTCATAGCTGCCATCCTACATCACTATTAAAGGCCATACCACGGGGGCAGATGACAAGGGTCAACAGAAACAACAGCAATGCAGATGTCATGAAAACACAGCTAGAAGAAATGACAAAGAAGTTTCTGGCCAGGGGCTACAAATGGGACTATCTCCTGGCATGTATGAAGGAACAGGATGTTCCCAAGGAGGGACCAACAAGGGATGATACACAAAGGATGACATTTGTAACTAGATACTGCCCAGATGTAAGGAACATTGGACAATGTCTGAGGACCCACTGGCATATCATTAAGGATGATACAGGTCTTCCGTTTGGTGAATGGGGAAGTCCAAGAGTGGGATTCAAGAGAAACCGCAATCTGAGGGACCAACTGGTAATAACAGACCCCAAACATTGTTATGATAGAAAAACCTGGCTATCCTCTAACAAGAAAGGATGCTATCGTTGCAGTGGTTGCACTACCTGCCATGCGATGATTCCGGGGGCGACCTTCCATCATCCGTACACAAATGTAACTTTCAAGATACAACACTACTTGACCTGTACCACGACATATGTGGTTTACTTAATTAACTGCCCATGCGGTTTATTCTATGTAGGGAAAACAGTGGATGACATCCGCACCCGCATGGCGAACCATCGATCGGCCATTAGAACAGCCATTAAAAATCATGGCAGTGAACAACCGGTGGCACACCACTTTGCTATCAGTGGACACAGTGTACAGGATCTCAGATTCAAGCTCATAGACCATGTCCCTGTGCCCTCTAGGGGTGGGGACCGGGACAACAAATTACTACAAATCGAATCCAAGTGGACCTTCCGTCTCAATACCATACGCCCGAAGGGGCTGAACGTGAACCTGGACTGGCACTGTTTCCTTTGAACTATTGGGGACTCCTATTGATTTGCAGTGGACATCTATGAAGAAGTTAGAGTAGAAGACGGACTGTATGACTTAATCTTTTGAATTCTTCTTATGAGAGTTGACGATCCATTCATCTTCACTCTCAACCCTCTATTTTGTTTTTCCACTATGGGGTTTATTTTTTCTTTTTTTTTTTTTTTTTTTTTTTTTCTTTTTTCTTTTTTCTTTTTTCTTTTTCTTTTTCCTTATGTTTATTTTATTGTATGTCTTTGGGGTTTCCTTATCTATATCCTTATGGGATGTTCTGGGTTTTCTATGCACTTCTTTGTTTGGTTCTCTCACTCTCTTTATATCTTTTGGGATTCGGTGCACTTCTATCTACATTTATGTTTATTCACACATATATGTCCATTTATTTTCATTTAATTTCATTTATTTTAATTTTTCATTTTTTCTATTTTTTCATTTTTTCATTTTTATTTTTAATTTTACTTTTTATTGTATTTATCCTATCTTATTTTGTTTCATTTTTGTATTTTATCGTTAATATTTTTTCTTTCTTTCTTTATTTATTATTTTTTCTTTCTTTCTTTCTTATATATTTTATCATATAGGTCTGGCTTATTGTGTATCACTGGCAACATTGATGTTTGGCACACTCCGATTGATTAGATATGTTGAATATGTAGGGCTGTTGAATCACTCTATAGTTTATAGACACATTGATTAGAGTCCAGTACCACACATACAACCACATGTAGTCAATTGGTTACTCTGAGTCCTTTAGACTTAATTCAAATTATATATTTGATAATGCTGGACCACACAGTATGTGAGTAATTCAAGGAAGAGCATTCCCACTACGGGATCTTCCCTACAGCGTGTACCGTCGCCATGACTACCTGATACACAACACAGCGCGCAGCTGCATGACGTCAGTACACCAGCCGGCTGTGTGCGTCGCAGATATTCATCGCGGGGTCACGCTGTTCTCTCAGATCCGTTGTATTTACGGTGATTCTGTGGGTAGACAAGACAGAGAAGGAACTGGTAAGATTCCCTAGAGCTAATAAGAAGTAAGGGCTACGTTAGAATGCATTGAACAAACGAGCCGATAGTTGGTCTCATAACCGCAATGCCATATCAGGTTTGTGTGATACGATATAGGATGTATTATCTGCTGTAACTGGCTAGTCTATTATTTTTGAAATGACCAGTACTTTTGATCCTCTAACGCTGCTTACAACATTTTCTTAAATTAACATTTTCTTAAATTAATGTTTAGATATTTACTCAGATTTTCTGATTAGGTTTGGCAATCAGAATTTTTATTTAGATCATCCAGAAGGCTGGTATTATGTATATAACATAGTTCACATACACTTTGATATAGACACTGTTACACTGATTCAGGGACACAAGATATGTTAAGGGACACTTAGATATTCATTCATTTCATTCACTTTGAGAGCAGGAAAATGTATAGTTTATTCCCACGATACTTTTTACCATAATATATGTTCACTTTATGTGGTTATTGGTACAGTATGCTTTTTATATCAGTTTGTTTTTCACACATCTTAATGTAATTTTTGAATATTTATATATGTTGCAATATACATATGTGTGAACATTGTACAGTTTGTTGAACAGCATTAATTCACAGGAGTAACACTCATCACATGACTATAATGTTTTTGAGGATCACCATGGTAACCGTTTTGGCGCAATTTTCACTGGGAGGGGTTTGTTTGGCTTTATAAGTCCAGTCACTTTTAGTTTGTCTTTGTCTGAGGAAGGGGAGTGTGTCCCCGAAACGTCACGATTATTAAAGTTAATTTGAAGAAAAAGACCAGTGAGTGCCTTCCTTTACTGTGCATATTCATCTGCTGGCACCCTGGCATTAAGTTTGGAAAGTGAGAGTGCTCTCTATCTACATATATATATATATATATATATATATATATATATATATATATATATATATATATATATATATGTGTGTGCATGTGTGTAAGTTTGTATATATATATATATATATGTGTGTGCATGTGTGTAAGTTTGTATATATATATATATATATATATATATATATATATATATGTGTAAGTATGCATGTGTGTAAGTGTGTATATATATATATATATATATATATATATGTGTGTTTGTTACTGTTGGTCTTTATGCTGCTAGAGACCTCAATTTTAAAAGATCAGCCGCATATTTTCACACACCTTTATACTAGAATAAGCCATCCGCGTATTTTCAGCTCATTCAAAAAGACATGCACTAAAGCACAAGCACAGCATGGGCCCATTTTATATCTAAGTTGGCTCTGTGTTTTTGCTGCTGTTTGACACTTTCTTGATTTCTGCTTATTGACATTAAAGGCCCTTAAAATGTCCCTTTCATGATTCAGATACAGCATACAACTTTAAAATGTATTTTCATTTTGACTTTACTATCCCTTTTAAAGTTATTTTGAAAAAAAAAAACAGTTAATTGTAAAAAAATGCAGCCAGACACCGATTTTCCACCACAGAACTTATTATTTTTGTGAGCATAATAAACATCCACTTTCCATAAAGATTAGTTAGATGTCTATTCTAATGTACCTACCTAGCTACAGTAGGTATCATCTGTCTGCCACTGTCTATCCATCTTCTAAAAAACTGTTTGAAAAACAATATAAAAATTTGCATATTTGCTTGAACTACAGTTTGTGGGGGAGTTTTTTTTAGCAATCTTTACATTTGTTTTAAAGCAAAAGTGCTAAGTTGAAATGAATAAAACTACAAAGATATATCAACTCTTGACACTTTTTTAGAACGTTTTATAGTTCTTTTCAATTAACAGCACAAGCATGTATCTCAAGCAAACATGCAAACCTTTAGCTATATGACTCAAACAGATTTTAAAGAAATGATAAAGAAATGATAAACAGATATAAATAGAAATACAGACAGACAAATAGATATGAAATGAAATAAATTCAACAAACACAAAATAGATGAAAAATATACCCAATTACTGTCCACAAGAATTATTAATTTGGCCCTGAAAAAATGTTTACATTTAATAGTGGTTTATTTTTATTTTATGAAATAACTTTAATAACAATGATCTATAAACACGACATAAATTCAAGCATCAGCTAAATTATGAAATAATAGCATACAAAAATCGTGCAAAACTTAAAAAAAACAAACAAAACAAGCTAAAATACTTACTGCACCTATTTTATACACTAAGGGGCATATTTATCAAAGTGCGAGCGGACATGATACAATACTTATCATGTCCGCTGCACATCGATAAATGCCGACAGCATACGCTTTTGGCATTTATCATTGCACCAGCAGTTCACTAGAACCTCTTGTGCAATACCGCCCCCTGCAGATTCGCAGCCAATCGTCGGCTAGCAGGGGGTGTCAATCAACCCCGATCGTATTCGATCGGGTTGATTTCTGTCCGCAGCCTCAGAGCAGGCAGACAAGTTGTGGAGCAGCGGTCTTTATACAGCTGCTTCATAACTTCTGTTTCCGGCGAGCCTTCCAATAGAATGCTGCTTAAATCCTATTGGCTGTTCATCCTGCTAGCCTGCATGTACCTTGTTTTTAAGGCATATCAATAAATTCTATTTTTTACCTTTTTCAAAACCGCAAGTGCAGCTGATTTTCTTTTTTCCAACAGATAAAGTATGCCATAATATAG
This sequence comes from Bombina bombina, assembly GCF_027579735.1. Taxonomy (NCBI): domain Eukaryota; kingdom Metazoa; phylum Chordata; class Amphibia; order Anura; family Bombinatoridae; genus Bombina; species Bombina bombina. The sequence goes on along the minus strand of NC_069506.1, from coordinate 263,316,148 downwards.
ATAAAAGAAACAGATAAAGTATGCCATGATATAGATAAAAGAAACAGATAAAGTATGCCATGATATAGATACAAGGAACAGATAAAGTATGCCATGATATACATACAAGGTGGGACAGACAAAGTATGCCATGATATAGATACAAGGTGGAACAGATAAAGTATGCCATGATATAGATACAAGGTGGAACAGATAAAGTATGCCATGATATAGATACAAGGAACAGATAAAGTATGCCATGATATAGATACAAGGTGGAACAGATAAAGTATGCCATGATATAGATACAAGGAACAGATAAAGTATGCCATGATATAGATACAAGGTGGGACAGACAAAGTATGCCATGATATAGATACAAGGTGGGGCAGACAAAGTATGCCATGATATAGATACAAGGTGGAACAGACAAAGTATGCCATGATATAGATACAAGGTGGGACAGACAAAGTATGCCATGATATAGATACAAGGTGGAACAGACAAAGTATGCCATGATATAGATACAAGGTGAAACAGACAAAGTATGCCATGATATAGATAAAAGAAACAGATAAAGTATGCCATGATATACATACAAGGTGGAACAGACAAAGTATGCCATGATATAGATACAGGGAACAGATAAAGTATGCCATGATATAGATACAAGGTGAAACAGACAAAGTATGCCATGATATAGATAAAAGAAACAGATAAAGTATGCCATGATATACATACAAGGTGGAACAGACAAAGTATGCCATGATATAGATACAAGGAACAGATAAAGTATGCCATGATATACATACAAGGTGGAACAGACAAAGTATGCCATGATATAGATACAAGGAACAGATAAAGTATGCCATGATATAGATACAAGGTGAAACAGACAAAGTATACCATGATATAGATAAAAGAAACAGATAAAGTATGCCATGATATAGATAAAAGGAACAGATAAAGTATGCCATGATATACATACAAGGTGGAACAGACAAAGTATGCCCTGATATAGATACAAGGAACAGATAAAGTATGTCATGATATAGATACAAGGTGGAACAGACAAAGTATGCCATGATATAGATACAAGGTGGAACAGATAAAGTATGCCATGATATAGATACAAGGAACAGATAAAGTATGCCATGATATAGATACAAGGAACAGATAAAGTATGCCATGATATAGATACAAGGAACAGATAAAGTATGCCATGATATAGATACAAGGTGAAACAGACAAAGTATGCCATGATATAGATACAAGGTGGAACAGACAAAGTATGCCATGATATAGATACAAGGTGGAACAGACAAAGTATGCCATGATATAGATACAAGGTGGAACAGACAAAGTATGCCATGATATAGATACAAGGTGGAACAGACAAAGTATGCCATGATATAGATACAAGGTGGAACAGACAAAGTATGCCATGATATACATACAAGGTGGAACAGACAAAGTATGCCATGATATAGATACAAGGTGAAACAGACAAAGTATGCCATGATATAGATACAAGGTGGAACAGACAAAGTATGCCATGATATAGATACAAGGTGGAACAGACAAAGTATGCCATGATATAGATACAAGGTGGAACAGACAAAGTATGCCATGATATAGATACAAGGAACAGATAAAGTATGCCATGATATACATACAAGGTGGAACAGACAAAGTATGCCATGATATAGATACAAGGTGAAACAGACAAAGTATGCCATGATATAGATACAAGGTGGAACAGACAAAGTATGCCATGATATAGATACAAGGTGGAACAGATAAAGTATGCCATGATATAGATACAAGGAACAGATAAAGTATGCCATGATATAGATACAAGGAACAGATAAAGTATGCCATGATATAGATACAAGGAACAGATAAAGTATGCCATGATATAGATACAAGGTGAAACAGACAAAGTATGCCATGATATAGATACAAGGTGGAACAGACAAAGTATGCCATGATATAGATACAAGGTGGAACAGACAAAGTATGCCATGATATAGATACAAGGTGGAACAGACAAAGTATGCCATGATATAGATACAAGGTGGAACAGACAAAGTATGCCATGATATAGATACAAGGTGGAACAGACAAAGTATGCCATGATATAGATACAAGGTGGAACAGACAAAGTATGCCATGATATAGATACAAGGTGGAACAGACAAAGTATGCCATGATATAGATACAAGGTGAAACAGACAAAGTATGCCATGATATAGATACAAGGAACAGATAAAGTATGCCATGATATAGATACAAGGTGGAACAGACAAAGTATGCCATGATATAGATACAAGGTGGAACAGACAAAGTATGCCATGATATAGATACAAGGTGGAACAGACAAAATATGCCATGATATACATACAAGGTGGAACAGACAAAGTATGCCATGATATACATACAAGGTGGAACAGACAAAGTATGCCATGATATAGATACAAGGTGGAACAGACAAAGTATGCCATGATATAGATACAAGGTGGAACAGACAAAGTATGCCATGATATAGATACAAGGTGGAACAGACAAAGTATGCCATGATATAGATACAAGGTGGAACAGACAAAGTATGCCATGATATAGATACAAGGTGAAACAGACAAAGTATGCCATGATATAGATACAAGGAACAGATAAAGTATGCCATGATATACATACAAGGTGGAACAGACAAAGTATGCCATGATATAGATACAAGGAACAGATAAAGTATGCCATGATAGACATTCAAGGAACAGACAAAGAATACCATGATATAGATACAAGGTGGGACAAAGTATGCCATGATAGACATACAAGGTGGAACAGACAAAGTATACCATGATATACATACAAGGTGGGACAGACATTCACCTAGATTACGAGTTTTGCGTTAGGCTTAAAAAGCAGTGTTAGCCGGTCCCAACCCCGCTTTTTAACGCCCGCTGGTATTACGAGTCTTGCAGGTACAGGTGTACCGCTCACTTTTTTTGGCCAGACTTGGAAATACCGCAAATCCACTTACGTAAATTGCGTATCCTCTTTTTTCAATGGGACTTGCATAGCGCCGGTATTATGAGTCTGCCAAAAAGTGAGCGGTACACCCTCTCCTGTCAAGACTGGTACCGCATTTTAAAGTCAATAGTTAAGAGTTTTACACTACAACGCCGTAGCATAAAACTCATAACTAAAGTGCTAAAAAGTACACTAACACCCATAAACAACCTATTAACCCCTAAACCGAGGCCCTCCCACATCGCAAACACTAAAATAAAATTTTTAACCCCTAATCTGCTGAACCGGACATCGCCACCACTATAATAAATATATTAACCCCTAAACCACCGCACTCCCGCCTTGCAAACATTAGTTAAATATTATTAACCCCTAATCTGCCGTCCCTAACATCGCCGACACCTACCTACATTTATTAACCCCTAATCTGCCGCCCCCAACGTCGCCGCCACTATACTAAAGTTATTAACCCCTAAATCTAAGTCTAACCCTAACCCCCCTAACTTAAATATAATTTAAATAAATCTAAATAAAATTACTATCATTAACTAAATTATTCCTATTTAAAACTAAATACTTACCTGTAAAATAAACCCTAAGCTAGCTACAATATAACTAATAGTTACATTGTACCTAGCTTAGGGTTTATTTTTATTTTACAGGCAAGTTTGTATTTATTTTAACTAGGTAGAATAGTTATTAAATAGTTATTAACTATTTAATAAACTAAATATCTAAAATAAATACAAATTTGCCTGTAAAATAAAACCTAACCTAAGTTACACTAACACCTAACACTACACTATAATTAAATTAATTACCTAAACTAAATACAATTAAATACAATTAAATAAAATTAGCTAAAGTGCAAAAAAACAAACACTAAATTACAGAAAATAATAAACAAATTACAAGATTTTTAAACTAATTACACCTAATCTAATCCTCCTAACAAAATAAAAAAGCCCCCCCAAAATAAAAAAGCCCTACCCTACACTAAATTACAAATAGCCCTTAAAAGGGCCTTTTGTGGGTCATTGCCCCAAAGTAATCAACTCTTTTACCTGTAAAAAAATTACAAATCCCCCCCAACATTAAAACCCACCACCCACACAACCAACCCTACTCTAAAACCCACCCAATAACCCCTTAAAAAAACCAGTCGCCACGTCCCACTGAGCTCTTGTCCCACGTTCATGTTTTCCTTTTATATATATATATATATATATTTTTTTTTTATATGACTGTACATATGCGTCCCAAGAGCAGGAGATTTCTACATAGGTCTCCATTCTCTCAGTTTTAAGATAATAGTATTCCTCTAGTTCAATTAAGTCTGTAACCTTCCTGACGCACAATTTTAAAGTGGGGGCTTCACTATGTTTCCAATTTTTTGCAATCAGTGCTTTAACCCCGTTGGTCATGATCATGAATAAGCGAAGATAAGGTTTGTATTTAATGTGAGGGGGTCTATTTAATAACCATATCCATGAGTCTAGTGGAAACTCAATTCTTAATATAAATTCTATCTCGGTGATTACTTGTCTCCAGAAGTTTTGAATGGCATTACACCACCACCACATATGTGCAGCGTTACTATTCACGTGCCCGCATCTCCAACATTTGTTGGGTTGTGAGCGAGATAACCTATGTAATTTTTGGGGAGTAAAGTACCATCTATGCAACAACTTGAAGTTAATCTCCAGAATGGAGGATGAGATAGAGGATTTCATTGTGGTTTGGAGTATCGAAGTACTCGCCTGAGGGGTAATTATAGTTACAAGATAAGTTTCCCATCTCTCCAGGTATGGGGGTATGTACCCTGGTGGCTTTTGAATTAGCAGTTTATATATTTTTGACAGTGTGTGGGGGTGTTTGTATGCATAGAGTTTCGAAGTTTGTCATTGGTCTAGTCATATTGTTAAGTTGCTTGTGTTTGAGTATATAGTTTCTAGACTGCCTGTATGTGAACCAGTTGACAAAACATTCATACCCTTCGGTTATTAGGTCGGTTTGTGTGCGTATGGCTTCATTTGCTATCATATGGTGTACCGCAAAGTCTCTGTTACCCATGTCAGTCGTCGATGATGTTGTATAAGGCCGTAGTGTGTATTCTCCATTTTCTATTAAGGATGTCAGGGGAGATGGAGCAGAGGAGATAAATAATGATGTGTTGATGGTCTTCCTCCAGACCTGAAAGGTCTCCTGTGTTACTGGGTTATCATATGTTGCAATTTTGTGTTTATTTGTATCACACCAGCACAGTCTACCGAGGTGGGGTTTCTGTGCTATTAGATGTTCCAAGGGGACCCAGCGTTTGTGGTGAAAGTGGATATTCCAGTCTACAATTCGGGATAGGTAAAGTTTGTAGGTAGTAGAGTATTCTTGGGAAAGCGTTCATTTTAACTACTTCTATTCGTCCTAACCAAGAAATTTGTTTCGATCTCCGCGAGGATAAGTCGTTAATAATTGCACGCTTAATTGGGATGTAATTTAAAGTAAACATATCTGCAAATGTTGGGGCGAGTTTAATTCCTAAGTAATTTAATGCTGAGTGGTACCATGAGAATGTGGTAAGTTGTTTAATGGTTCGTTTTTCAGTGGATTTGGTTTTATTTATGGCAAAGTTGGAAAGTATATGGAATCTCTCAAATTCTGTATTTAAGTGTGGTATGGATTCCTCGGGTTTTGTAAGGGAGAAAAGCATATCATCAGCAAAAAGGGAGACCACATACTGTTGGGAGCCAAGATCGATTCCGTGTATCTGCGGGTTGCGTCTAATACTTGTAGCCAGTGTCTCTATTACACACGTGAACAAAAGGGGCGATAGGGGACAGCCCTGGTGTGTCCCGTTCGTTATTGGGAAGGGGTTGGATAGGGAACCATTTATCCATATTCGTGCACTAGGTTGAGAGTACAAAGAGAAAATTCTATTTATTATTTGTGGACCGAGACCCATATGAGTCAGAGTGGCTTTTAAGTAATCCCAGGCAACACGGTCAAAAGCCTTTTTGGGATCTGTTGATAAGAGTATAGATGGTATATTATTTTTTGTAGCATAATGTATCAAATGCAGGGCTCTGCCCGTGTTGTCCTTAGCCTCTCAACCTGGGATAGTTTATTAAATAGTTAATAACTATTTAGTAACTATTCTACCTAGTTAAAATAAATACAAACTTGCCTGTAAAATAAAAACAAACCCTAAACTAGATACAATGTAATTATTAGTTATATTGTAGCTAGTTTAGGGTTTATTTTATAGGTAAGTATTTAGTTTTAAATAGGAATAATTTAGTTAATTATAGTAATTTTATTTAGACTTATTTAAATTATATTTAAGTTAGAGGGTTAGGGTTAGACTTAGGTTTAGGGGTTAATATGTTTATTATAGTGGCGGCTACATTGGGGGCGGCAGATTAGGGGTTAAAAGTGTAGGTAGGTTGCGGCGACATTGGGGGAGGGAGATTAGGGGTTAATAAATATAATGTAGGTGTTGGCGATGTTGGGGGCAGCAGATTAGGGGTTCATAAGTATAATGTAGGTGGCGGCGGTGTCCGGAGCGGCAGATTAGGGGTTAATAATATAATGCAGGTGTCGGCGATGTCGGGGGTGGCAGATTAGGGTTAATAAGTGTAAGATTAGGGGTGTTTAGACTCAGGGTTTATGTTAGGTTGTTAGGTGTAGACATAAATTTTATTTCCCCATAGGAATCAATGGGGCTGCGTTAGGGAGTTTTACGCTGCTTTTTTGCAGGTGTTAGACATTTTTTCAGCCGGCGCTCCCCGTTGATTCCTATGGGGAAATCGTGTACGAGCATGTTACACCAGCTCACCGCTGACTTAAGCAGCGCTGGTATTGGAGTGCGGTAAGGAGCAAAATTTTGCTCAACGCTCACTTTTTGTCTTTTAACTACTGGTTTGTAAAAACCTGTAATACCAGCGCTGTATGTAAGTGAGCGGTGAGCATAAACTGCTCGTTTGCATCGCATAGCCTCTAATGCAAAACTCGTAATCTAGATGATTGTATGCCATGATAGACATACAAGGCGGAACAGACAAAGTATACCATGATATAGATACAAGGAACAGATAAAGTATGCCATGATAGACATACAAGGAACAGACAAAGTATGCCATGATAGACATACTGTACATGGTGGAACAGACAAAGTATGCCATGATATACATACAAGGTGGACAAAGTATGCCATGATAGACATACAAGGTGGAACAGACAAAGTATGCCATGATATACATACAAGGTGGACAAAGTATGCCATGATAGACATACAAGGTGGAACAGACAAAGTATGCCGTGATAGACATGCAAGGTGGAACAGATAAAGTATGCTATGATATAGATACAAGGTGGAACAGACAAAGTATGCCATGATATACATACAAGGTGGAACAGACAAAGTATGCCATGATATACATACAAGGTGAAGCAGATAAAGTATGCCATGATATACATACAAGGTGAAGCAGATAAAGTATGCCATGATATACATACAAGGAACAGATAAAGTATGCCATGATATACATACAAGGTGAAGCAGATAAAGTATGCCATGATATACATACAAGGAACAGATAAAGTATGCCATGACAGACATAAAAGGAACAGGTAAAGTATGCCATGATAGACATACAAGGAACATATAAAGTATGCCATGATATACATACAAGGAACATATAAAGTATGCCATGATAGACATACAAGGAACATATAAAGTATGCCATGATAGACATACAAGGAACATATAAAGTATGCCATGATATACATACAAGGAACAGAATAGGGGGCCGATTTATCATTGTCTGTCCGACATGATACGCTGCAGCGTACCATGTCTGACAGACATCGCTGAAAGTCGACAGCATACCTTGTCGGCATTTAACACTGCAAAAGCAGTTCTGGTGAACTGCTTGTGCAATGCCACTCCCTGCAGATTTACAGCCAATAGACCGCTAGCAGGGGGTGTCAATCAACCTGATCGTATAGGATCAGGTGAATTGCAGACCGCAGCCTCATTGGCAGCGGACCAGTTATGGAGCAGCGGTCTTAAGACCGCTGCTTCATAACTGCTGTTTCCTGCGAGCCTGAAGGAACAGACAAAGTATGCCATGATAGACATACAAGGTGGGACAGACAAAGTATGCCATGATAGACATACATGGTGGAACAGACAAAGTATGCCATGATATACAAACAAGGTGGACAGAAAAAGTATGCCATGATATACATACAAGGTGGAACAGACAAAGGCCCCTATTTAAGAAAGTCTGGCGGACCTGATCCGACAGTGCGGATCAGGTCCGCCGTATTCAGCATTGCACCAGCAGCACACAAGAGCTGCTGGTGCAACGCCGCCCCCTGCAGACTCGCGGCCAATCGGCCGCCAGCAGGGGGGTGTCAATCAACCCGATTGTACTCGATCGGGTTGATTTCTGGCAATGTCTGTCCGCCTGCTCAGAGCAGGCGGACAGGTTATGGAGCAGCGGTCTTTGTGACCGCTGCTTCATAACTGCTGTTTCTGGTGAGCCTGCAGGCTCGCCAGAAACACGGGGCATCAAGCTCCATTCAGAGCTTGATAGATAGGCCCCAAAGTATGCAATGATAGACATATAAGGTGGAACAGACAAAGTATGCCGTGATATACATACAAGGTGGAACAGACAAAGTATGCCGTGATATACATACAAGGTGGAACAGACTAAGTATGCCATGATATACATACAAGGTGGAACAGACAAAGTATGCAATGATAGACATAGAAGGTGGAACAAAGTATGCAATGATAGACATATAAGGTGGAACAGACAAAGTATGCCGTGATATACATACAAGGTGGAACAGACAAAGTATGCCGTGATATACATACAAGGTGGAACAGACAAAGTATGCCGTGATATACATATAAGGTGGAACAGACAAAGTATGCAATGATAGACATAGAAGGTGGAACAAAGTATGCCATGATAGACATACAAGGTGGAACAAAGTATGCCATGATATTGGCTGAAAGAATTCAATCAGCCAATAGGAATTAGAGCTGCTAAAATCCAATTGAACCTATTACACAAAACTAGATGGTAATTCTAGGGGGCGCAAAGCCAAAAAACTAAGATATGAAATAATCCAATGAACTAAGCACTAATGTGTTGTAGGACTGGGCCTATACTGATATTCGCCTAAATCTGGTAATAGTAAAAAAGTGAGCACAATGAATTCAACAAAAAATAAAATATAAAATAAAAAAAACCAAAGGCCAAATACACACAATATATATATATATATATATGAATAAATCACAAATAAAATTGATAATATGTGAATATAAAAGGATAAAATAAAAGTACTATTGGATCTTAGCTGTATAGGACTCAGTCCTATGGGATATCCTCAATAAAACACAGTCTCTTTGGTGTGAGATGATCCTCCTATGTAATACAGATTATGTCGATTATGTACACAAATACTGGAGTCTGCTCATTGTCACATAGATGGTCTGCATACAAATTTTCTCTGTGGAAAGGAATCACAAAGACAAAGGCGCTGTTACGGTACCAACTGTGTACCAAGGGTTAACCCCAGATGAACAATGTCCTGCATAGACAATCAGCAATTCACAACCCAGCCAGTTTCAGGTTTAAAACAGAATGACATCTTTATTTGAAGGCAGCACACAGATTTATACAGGTTTTTGACCCCCCCTCAGATGGGGGTTGAAAGAATGTTGTACATTAGATAAAAGGGAGAAGCGCCCTTGACATGATACAATAGGATTATATTACTTAAACACTTCAACCACAGGACACTCTTGACTCTCCATATCACTTAGGCGTTTCTCTCTGGGGGTGATCAAACAATAGAATGCTAAGCATTAATTAGATTGTAGCTGGAGCCAGCCACTTGTGGTTAGAAAATAAAGTTAACACTTTCAGTCCTGACTGAAGGGTCTGTCACATAGCTCCCCCCTTGTGGAACACTCCGGCAGACCCGGCTTGACCCTTTTGCGGGTCAACCTGGGGATGACCGGACTAAGGGGTGGTAGGCATGTCAGTTTGCTGGGACAATCCATCTGTATTCCCGTTATGAGAGAGAATCCCTGTCTGTATAAATAAGGGTTCAACCTCTTCAGTGCCCCGACTAGGGCTAAACAGTCCTTCAAAATATCATGGGCTTCTTTACGTGGTTTTTGTACCTGCTCTTTATAGGTATCCACAATCCCTTCATACTGACATAGGGTGCCCTTGAGTTGCTGCACCTCCCTATGAGCCAGCGTCAGCTTCTCCTCCAGTGTCACTAAGTTTGTCCTTAATGTTTCATGTTCCACTCTCAAGCTGGTGTTTTCTGCAGTCTGTCGGTGCAGCTTGTCTAGCAGAGATTCCTGTTCTAAACGTGCTTTTTCCTCTGCACTCCTCTTCTCTCCCGCTAGCACTGTTACATGATTATTTAACGTGACCATTTTATCCTCTACGTGACTCTTCTCCTTCATCAGCACATTGTAACGTGACTCCCACATATCAATAGCGGATAGAGATTTACTGAGCTCAGCGTCCTGGGGCTTAGCAGCAGGGGGGTCAGTCTCTGCTGCACGGATCTGAGCACGGGTAGTCACAGGGTTAACATCAGCGGGACCCATGGGAGCATAGGCAGAAACAAGGGGGACCAAGGTATTTCCAAGGAGAACATCAGCTGGTAAATCCTTCATGACCCCCACATTCACAGGTCTAGCGCCCCCTCCCCAATCCAAATGCACCCTGGCAACAGGCAGGCGGAACACAGTGCCCCCTGCTACCCTCACAGCCACAGTGTCTCCTGTGTGCTGTTTCTCAGACACCAAGTTCTTTCGAAGCAAGGTCATGGTAGCACCAGTATCCCGTAGACCACTGACCTCCTTCCCATTCACTTTAACCAGTTGCCGGTTGTTCCGGTGGGCAGCTTGCACGGGGTCTGCCTCATGTAGGATGCCCCAGCATTCTTGAGCCTCTACGTAGCGGGCCGCAGGCTGAGGATTACGTGGGATTCCGCTAGCGGGTCTTCTCCAGGACTGTGCTTGGTTCGCTGCGTTTAGGGGACACTCTGGTCTTTTGTGCCCTAGTTGCTTACATCCAAAGCACCGAATAGGTTGTGAGTAGCCCCGCGAATTGAACCGGGCTCTCTGAGGGTAGTTCGTGGCCGGATGCCGTGTAGTATAGCGGTGCGCTGGGGGTTGGTAACTGGCAGCTGCTGGGGTGACTGGGGGTCTGTACTCCACTCTAGCAGGGGGCTTAGTGGTAGCAGTGTCCAGTTTGCGGGCATCCGTATACTCATCTGCCAAGCGAGCTGCTTCATGCAGGGTGGAGGGTTTACGGTCCCGAACCCACTCTCGAACTCCTGCGGGTAACTTGTCGAAGCAATGTTCCAACAGGAATAGCTGCAGCACCTCTTCCCCAGATACGGCTTGGCACCCCGCTATCCAGTGAGCTGCTGTGCGGTGCACCTTACATGCCCACTCAAGGTAGGAATCACCAGCCAATTTAACAGTGTCTCTGAACCGCCTCCGGTATGCCTCCGGTGTAACCGCATACCTGGAGAGCAGAGCCTCTTTTACAGTATTATAATCCCCAACTTCCTCATCTGGAATGGCCCGAAAAGCCTCACTGGCCCGGCCGGATAATTTTCCGGATAATATCGTGACCCAGTCCTCTGCGGGTACCTGGTGTAGTGCACATTGTCTCTCAAAATCCGCAAGGTACCCATCAATCTCTCCTTCTGTTTCCAGAAAGTTTTTAAAAGCGGTAAAATGCACTTTTCTCTTTTCCACTGGGGTTGCGGTGACTTGGACTGCTGCAGCGCCGCTTTGGCGAAGTAGGTTGGCCTCCACAGCTGCTATGACCCGGTCGATAATTTCCGCAGATGGGTTGGGGCCATAGTGTGCCAGTCTTATTTTGACCGCCCGGTCAAAGCTTGCTTCTTCGGGGGTTCTGTCTGACATGCTGGGCTCATTGGTTCCTTCGTGCCCTGATACTCCGTCCATCTCGGTCAGTCTTGCAATAATCTCCCTTTTCCTGAGGTTACTGGTTTGTTGGCCCCGTTGCTCTAGCAGGTCTTTAAGGGTAGCTCTTTTTAGCCTTTCATACGGTGTTCCCATTCGGTCTGGATCCGTAGTTGCTCCTTTGGGCGATAAGGATTCTCCCGTCGCTTGCCACCAATGTTACGGTACCAACTGTGTACCAAGGGTTAACCCCAGATGAACAATGTCCTGCATAGACAATCAGCAATTCACAACCCAGCCAGTTTCAGGTTTAAAACAGAATGACATCTTTATTTGAAGGCAGCACACAGATTTATACAGGTTTTTGACCCCCCCCTCAGATGGGGGTTGAAAGAATGTTGTACATTAGATAAAAGGGAGAAGCGCCCTTGACATGATACAATAGGATTATATTACTTAAACACTTCAACCACAGGACACTCTTGACTCTCCTTATCACTTAGGCGTTTCTCTCTGGGGGTGATCAAACAATAGAATGCTAAGCATTAATTAGATTGTAGCTGGAGCCAGCCACTTGTGGTTAGAAAATAAAGTTAACACTTTCAGTCCTGACTGAAGGGTCTGTCACAGGCGCCTCCTAGTGTAATACAGTTGGAGCAAGTGGAATAATGTGAATGCCAAATGGATACTCACAGATGTAGCAGCACTCGGTTCTGCTAATAGAGGCAGACTGGGAACTCACAGTGTCCCAGCTCACTGGAACAACAAGATTATTGGTCTCTCCAATGTCCTATATGGACCAATTAAGCTCAGACTCTCACTAAAAGTTAAAAACCACAATTTAATGGTATAGTAAAATACAAAGTGTCAAACAAATGACACTAATATAAAATGAACAATAAGCAACGCGTTTCTCAGACTGCTGTCTGTTTCATCAGGCTTCACAGCCTGATGAAACAGACAGCAGTCTGAGAAACGCGTTGCTTATTGTTCATTTTATATTAGTGTCATTTGTTTGGCACTTTGTATTTTACTTTTATTGAGAGTCTGAGCTTAATTGGTCCGTATAGGACATTGGAGAGACCAGTAATCTTGTTGTTCCAGTGAGCTGGGACACTCTGAGTTCCCAGTCTGCCTCTATTAGCACAACGGAGGGCTGCTACATCTGTGAGTATCCATTTGGCATTCACATTATTCCACTTGCTCCAACTGTATTACACTAGGAGGCGCCTTTGTCTTTGTGATTCCTTTCCACAGAGAAAATTAAAATCCAATTGGCTGTTGAAATCAGCCAATAGGATTTGAGCAGCTCTCATTCTATTGGATGTTCCAATCAGCCAATAGGATTTGAGCTCTCATTCTATTGGCTGATTGGAACAGCCAATAAGATGAGAGCTCAATCCTATTGGCTGATTGGAACAGCCAATAGGATTTTAGCAGCTCTAAATCTATTGGCTGATTGAAATCTTTCAGCCAATAGGAATGCAAGGGACGCCATCTTGGATGGCGTCACTTGCATTGAAGTTCCAGTTTACGGTGGCAACCTTATGAAGAGGATGCTCCGCACCGGATGCCTTCAGGATGGACCCGCTCCGCGCCGGATGGATGAAGATAGAAGATGCCGTCTGGATGAAGACTCCTTGCCGCCTGGATGAGGACTTCTCCGGCTGGATGAAGATGGAAGAGGCCGCCCGGATGAAGACTTCTTGCCACCTGGATGAGGACTTCTCTGGCTAGATGGATCCTTAAAGCGGGACTTCAAGAACTGTAAATGGATCGTCTGGGATTAGTGTTAGATTATTTTAAGTTTTTTTTTTTAAGATTAGGGTCTGGGCATGTATAAGAGCTAAATGCCCATACAAATGCCCTTTTCAGCGCAATGGGGAGCTTAGGTTATTTTAGATAGGTTTTTTTATTTGGGGGGGTTGTTTGGGTGGATGGTGGGTTTAACTGTTAGGGAGGTGTTTGTATTTTTTTTTACAGGTAAAAGAGCTGATATCTTTGGGGTAATGCCCCACAAAAGGCCCTTTTAAGGGCCATTAGTACTTTATTGTAGGCTAGGTTTTTTTTATTTTGGGGGGGGGATTTTTTTATTTTGATAGGGCTATTAGATTAGGTGTAATTCTTTTTTATTTTTGATAATGTGGTTTCCCCCCCCCCCCCATAATTTAGTGTTTGTTTTTTCTGTAATTTAGTACTTTTAATAATGTTTAATATTATATTTAAATAATTTGAGTAGGGTTAGGTTATTTATGTAATTTATTTAATTTAATTGGTAGTTTAATTTAATTGTAGGATAATAGTTAGGGTAGGTTAATTAATAGTTTAAAATAGTTTATTTTAATTATACAGGTAAGTTTAAATTTATTTGAGATACGGATGTTGTAATTTTAATTTAAAGTTAATAGCTTAATTTAGTTTATGGCGATGTGGGGGGCTGACGGTTTAGGGATTAATAGGTTTAGTTAGTGGTGATGATGTGGGAGGCCAGAAGTTTAGGGGTTAATACATTTATTTAGGTTGCAGCGGGGTCGGGGAGCGGCGGGATAGGGGTTAATAACTTTATTTAGGTTGTGGCGGGGTCGTGGAGTGGTGGGATATGGGTTAATAACTTTATTTAGGTTGCGGCGATGTCGGGGAGCGGCGGGATAGGGGTTAAACATTTTAGTATAGTGGCGGCGTTTAGTGACAGGGTATGAATAAATTTGGGAAAAAGCCAAATAGATGCAAGATTGATGACTGTTAGTTAACAACAGTCCGATGCTCATCGATCCATAGTTGCTGTGCATCTTTTTTCCGTCTTTTTTCATAAATAAGGAGAGCGTATTGAGATACGCGGCCGCAATGTTAGGCGATGTTAGGTGAGTGTATTGGTGCCGGCGAATGCAGCATAGTTGACAGCTTGATAGATATCCCCCACAAGGTGGAACAGACAAAGTATGCCATGATATACATACAAGGTGGAACATACAAAGTATACCATGATAGACATACATGGTGGAACAGATAAAGTATGCCATGATATACATACAAGGAACAGATAAAGTATGCAATTATATACATACAAGGTGGAACAGACAAAGTATGTCATGATATACATACAAGTTGGAACATACAAAGTATGCCATGATAGACATACAAGGTGGAACAGATAAAGTATGTCATGATAGACATACAAGGAACAGATAAAGTATGCCATGTTAGACATATCAGGTGGAACAGACAATATGCCATGATAGACATACAAGGAACAGATAAAGTATACCATGATAGACATACAAGGTGGAACAGACAAAGTATGCCATGATAGACATACAAGGGCCAGATAAAGTATGCCATGATATACATACCAGGTGTATCAGACAAGGTATACCATGATATACATACAAGGTGGAACAGTCAAAGTATGCCATGATAGACATACACGGTGGAACAGACAAAGTATGCCATGATAGGCATACAAGGTCAAACAGTCAAAGTATACCATGATAGACACACAAGGTGGAACAGACACAGTATACCATGATAGACATATAAGGAACAGATAAAGTACGCCATGAAAGACATACAAAGTGGAACAGACAAAGTATGCCATGATAGACAAAGAAGGAACAGATAAAGTATGCCATGATAGATATACAAGGTGGAACAGACAACGTTTGCCATGATAGACATACAAGGAACAGATAAAGTATGCCATAATAGACATACATAGCGGAACAGACAAAGTATACCATGATAGACATACAAGGAACAGATAAAGTATGCCATGATAGACATACAAGGTGGAACAGACAAAGTATGCCATGATAGACATTCAAGGAACAGATAAAGTATGCCATGATAGACATACAAGGTGGAACAGACAAAGTATGCCATGATAGACATACACGGTGGAACAGACAAAGTATGCCATGATAGACATACAAGGTGGAACAGAGAAAGTATACCATGATAGACATACAAAGTGAAACAGACAAAGTATACCATGATAGACATACAAAATTTTGCTCAACACTCACTTCTTGTCTTTTAACGACTGGTTTGTAAAAACTTGTAATACCAGCGCTGCATGTAAGTGAGCGGTGAGCATAAACTGCTCGTTAGCACCGCATAGCCTCTAACACAAAACTCGTAATCTAGACAATTGTATGCCATGATAGACATACAAGGTGGAACAGACAAAGTATGCCATGATAAACATACAAAGTGGAACAGAGAAAGTATACCATGATAGACATACAAGATGGAACAGACAAAGTTTACAGTGATAGACATAAAATGTGGAACAGACAAAGTATACCATGATAGACATACAAGGTGGAACAGACAACGTATGCCATGACAGACATACGAGGAACAGATAAAGTATGCCATGATAGACTTTACCTTTAGTAAGTAAGTACCTGTGTCAAAAACATTAAACCTATCTATATGAAATTTGGCCCATTAAAGGGACACTCAAATCAAAATAAACTTTTATGCTTCAGATAGAGCATGCAGTTTTAATACACTTTCCAATTTACTCCCATTACCAAATTTTGCACAGTCTTTTTATATTCACACTTTTTTGGGGAACAAGATCCTACTGAGCATGTACACAAGCTCACAGGGTATACGTATACTAGTCTTTTATTGGTTGATATCTGTCACATGGTACAGGGGGCTGGAAATATGTGTTAAATCATTGTCTTTTTATTATGCACTTGTTAATTATGCAGTTCTACTGGATTGATTGGTCCTTTAACCTGTTTTGATTTCTGTTACAGACACTGAAGCACATTATCTCTAGCAACATACATTGAATATCTCGGAGTCATTTGATGATCATTTGATGATCATCAAACTACTTTAGAAGTAATTTGCACATTATCAGACATCATCAGGCTTGTAAAGTCATCAGCTAAGGTAATAAATTCTGGGTGATGACTTCAGAATGATTATCAGACTTTCTTATTGATTACTTCACAAGCATGAACAGCCAGTGAATTACTCTAGAACACTGGCTTTCAAACCTGTCCTCGTGCCTCCCCAACAGGCCAAGTTTTCAAAATTACTTTGGATGAGAGCAGATAAAATAACCATGTTTACGAATCAGCTAATTATTTCACCTGTGCTCCAGTTCAGATATCCTCAAAGTGTGGCCTGTTAGGGAGGCCTGAGGGCAGGTTTACAAACCAGTGCTCTCGAGTGATCTAATTTAAATATTTTGGCCTGTGGGCATACTTCAGGATGGCTTCTGATAACTAGTCTGGAGTCATAGATTACTGCCGAATGACTCCAGTAGGATCATCCCTTTGACTAGAATAATGAGTTAGGTCTTCTTGATGGACATACATATACATAGATATATAAAACAGCTGTCCAAGCCAATCAAAGTAATAGGAAAATGTGCAGTTTATAGAAAACTTAACAAAACTAAAGTTTACTTTATATTATGTCATATAGAAAAATAGTACTATGCATGTGCAGAATTAAAATAGAATAAACCATAGAAAATGCAGATTGGTAAAAGCCATATGTAGAAAACTAAAGTATAGTATTTCCAAGATGGCCTCGACAGTGTTGTTGTATATATAAAAAAAAAAATGCTGCCATATTTGTACATGATGGATGTGCAAGTGCATAGTCACTGGCATGGACTAACCAAAGAGGAATGATGATGGTTACAGAAAATCTGCTTTTTTTTTTTTTTTAACTGTGTCTGTTTTTGTGTGATTGGGCGTGTATGTGGGTACTTGTAGATGTCTGAGTGTGTTATTTATCTCTGATAGTTCATCTTATGTGTGATAACAAGTGCTTAGGTGCCTGTTACTTTGAGTGACTACACAGGCTGATGAGTAATAAGCTGTTAATCTTTATTTAAATGTCAACTTAAATTGTTTTCTTTTTTAATTACAATTTACTTTTTTGCTGTTTAACCCTTTAAGGACACAGCTTTCAGTTTGCTCAATTGTTTTGTTACGGAAAAATTCTGTCATATGTCCTTAAGAGGCTAATGACAACTTATTTACAAAATACAAAGGCAAAAGAGTGCTACAAATGCTAAAAAAAAAAAAAAATTTCTTAATCAAACCAGTACTTTATAGTTGTTGGTTTTGAGCTGCTCTGCCTTAAAATGCCTGGTCTATTTTGGTTCCCAAGCATGGGTGGCGTCAAGTCATATCTTGCCAAGTTTAGCTTGTCACCATTTTAACTTTGCTAGACTTGACATAATACATAGAGGGCTAGATTAGAAGTGGAGCACTAATTTATTGCGAGCTATTTAATAAGGGTAATGTTTATAAAAATATAATATTTATCATTACATTTTGATAAAGACTCACAATAAACGTTTTGTAAAATAAAAACCTGTCCTTGAGTATAATTTCAGTCAATCTCAAATCTTTTATATTAAACATTTAAATAATTTGCAAAGGACTGCAAGTGTATAACATCAGAGGAGATCGCAGGGTGCCATACACATTTAGTTGGTCCTTGGGGCCATTATGCACTGGCAACTAAAAGGTTAAAAAAAGGTGTCTTGTAAATTGCATAACGATATCTGTGGTGCCACAAAGGAATAAAAAAAGTACCCACAATATTAACTGTCAGGGGGAAAGCATTCCTGAGTAAAGGGTTAAATCATGTGCAGGTTTTACGGTTGAAAGAACACGTTGCCGTGTGGAATTGGCAGGTTGCTAAAGCAGCAATTATGGTAAATACATATGTGAATGCTAATGGAGCTGTTCTTTAGAAAGTTGTATGTTTTTGTTAAGGTATGATGGTTCACTTGTGTGACTGTGTGACAAGCAGGGTTTACTGATTTACATATGCAGAAGGACACAGTATATTTCCTTACTGGCTACTGCAGGAGTTTTAAAACAGTAAAACTCCACCAAAATGAAATGTAGAAGGATTAACTGTAATTTAAAGGGTAATAGAAGCGTTTTTGCATTATAGCTGTTTTGCTTTGTAGTTGTGTTGACAAACATGGTTCTTGGCAAAAATGGTTCTTTTAGAGTGATAATTTGCATGCAACCCACTGCTAAAAGATGACAGGCTGTGTGTATATGTATTTGTCTCCAATGCATGCTCCCTGTGCCACAGGTCACATGTCACATGTCATGATGTCACGTGATGTCACTGGTACTCATGTACACAATTATACAGTTATTATCAGCTGTGTTTAAATTTAGTTTCCTGTTAGTGATCTTTTAAATTAAAGGGTCATTCAATTGGAACTTTAAAGGGACATAATACTCATATGCTAAATCACTTGAAACTGATGCAGTATAACTGTAAAAAGCTGACAGGAAAATATCACCTGAGCATCTCTATGTAAAAAAGGAAGATATTTTACCTCACAATTTCCTCAGCTCAGCAGAGTAAGTTCTGTGTAAAAATTTATACTCAGCTGCTCCCAGTTGCAGGTTAAAAAAAAAAAAAAATGAAGAAATGAACATCAGCCAATCAGCATCAGCAGTGCTGAGTTCATGAACTCTTTTACTGTGATCTCATGAGATTTCACTTAACTCTCATGAGATTTCATTGTAAACTTCCTTACACTGAATAGGGAAATAACATGAGAGTGCACGAGGCTCATCTGGCTGTCCCAGGACAGACATACTGATATGCTGCTTAGAAATACTTTACAATGGGATGGCTACTGATAAACTTTTGAGGTAAAATATCTTTCTTTTTTACATAGAGATATTCAGGTGATATTTTCTAGTCAGCTTTTTACAGCTATGCTGCATCACTTTCAAGTGTTTAAACTATTGGGTATTATGGCCCTTTAATGAATGTTTAAGGGACAGTAAAGTAAAGTCAACACCAGAATTTTTGTTGTTTTAAAAGATAGATAATCCCTTAATTACCAATTCCCCAGTTTTGCATAACCAACACAGTTATAACTATACACGTTTTACCTCTGTAATTTCCTTGTATCTAAGCCTCAGCAGACTGCCCCCTTATTTCAGTTCTTTTCACAGACTTGCATTTTTGCCAATCAGAGCTGACTCCATGGTAAATTCACGTGCATGAGCTCAATGTTATCAATATGAAACACGTGAACTAATGCCCTCTAGTGGTGATAAACTATCCAAATGCACTTAGATTAGAGGCGATCTTCAAAGTCTAAAAAAATTAGCATATGAACCTCCTAGGTTTAGCTTTCAACTAAGAATACAAAGAGAACAAAGCAAAATTGGTGATAAAAGTAAATTGGAAAATTGTTTAAAATTATATGCCCTATTTGAATCATGAAAAGTTATTTTGGGACTTGACTGTCCCTTTAAACTTTCACAATTCAGATAGAACATGCAATTTTAAACACTTTTCCAATTTACTTCTATTATCAAATTCTATTATCATTTGTTTGGTATCCTTTGTTGAAGAGCATACTGTTATGTTCTCTGTGTAGTCAGGATTAGAACATTCAGTTTAGGATCAGGAGCAGCAATGCACTACTGGGAGCTAGCATCTCATTGGTGGTTGCACATATATGCCTCTTTTCATTGACTCTCTAAATGTGTTCAACTAGCTCCCCATAGTTCATTACTACTCCTGATCCTACTCTTTAACAAACGATATCTAATGGACGAAACAAATTTGATAATAGAAAAATAAACTCATTCACAAGAGCATATGCACCAGGCTGTGCACCAGGGCCATGTAAGAGGTGCACTTAAAGGACCATAATAGATGAAAATGACATGCTCTAATTTGTTAGAGCATATAATTATAAGGCTATCTAACCTACACCCGCAAAAGGGTTAAACACACAGTAGAAGTGTTGCTTAGGACCCACTCTGGACCTGCGGAGCACTGCTGGTCACGAACATAAACCATCTCTAATCCAATCAGCAGTGCTAGCTTTCACTCGGGACCAGCAGTGCTCCATAGGTCCAGAGCAGGTCCTGAGCAGCACTTCTTCTGTCTGTTTAAACATTCAGTAGTGTAGGGTTGATAGTCCCTAACAAATTAGACGTCATTTTTTGAATATTATGGCCCTTTAATATTGCAGAGTACAGTACAGCCCAGCATACAACTGACTTTTATTTACCTTTTATAGACAATATTGCAACAATGCTTTAGATCAAAACTGAAATGCTTTAATGTGTATTTAATTCTCACATATTTTACAAGAAAATAACTTGGTAAGTACCATGCTTAGTTGGTGCTCTGTGCCTGAAACGTTTTGTGTACAATGTTAACGATGATGTTGTAATTACCCTGTAGGGATATACAGACTTCTGTTTTGAACAAGTTTAATCTGTTGCAGTAATGGCAGCTGCAATCTGCTGAGGTTTCAAATCCGTCTCTTTTTATCTCCATCACTTTTTTCTTGGTCTCTCTCAGTTTGCATTTTTTTATAGTCTCTCGATCTGCTCCTTTCAATTTATACTTTTTATTTTCCTCCCCCTTCATTTGTATTTTGTGAATTCCCCAATATTCTCCTTTAGTTTAAAATGATTACTTTTCATCTGTTTCCCAGAGCCCCATTTACTAATCATTTTTCAGGAAGTTCTGACCTTCAATTATAGTAATATGTCTGTGTCAATATTCAAAACTATGTTGCGTTTGTTATACCACTGGGTGGGCAAAAGCTAAGAAATCTCTTGAAGATAAGCTCATTATTGATAATAGAGTCCTGTTTTACTTTATGTACAGAATGCATGAGTTTGAAGGCAATTTAATGTAGTAACACATTGCAACACCCTTTGACAGCCCTGAAGTTAAAGAAGAGTTAACCCCAAACTCTCATGATCCACATTTATTAGAGCTTCATTTTGACCATTGCTGTGTATAATAAATAGACTCTCACCTGTGTTCTGCAGTGAATCCAGGAGCCGTATTCCTGGTCTGGGTGACCCTGTGTGTCGTTGTGCAGGGATGCTCAGTGTGACACACAGTGTAACACTCCTCCCCGTCACTGCGTCCCTCACTCTCTCAAGCTATCTTATACTTTCTATCTCCTACAGCTAATTTAATTGACTCACTGCACCACTTTGTTTAAGCCTGTCTAATAAACTGGAGCCAAGACATGCTGTTTATTAGTCTACTTATATCTCTCAATCTTCCTTTTGCTCTAAACCTTTACACAATCTTCCCTACAACACATGCTCCCCTCCTCCCCTCCTCTATTATCTTTATTTCCAGACTTACCTCTTTGCTGCTACAATATCTTTGCAGCTTGCTATTATTTTTCTCTTTGTCCCTATAGTTTAGCTGTCTTTATTTCCTCTTTTTGCCCCCCCCCTCTCCTTTCCCATCCATGGACCTTAATAAAATAACCTGCTTCATCTGTCTTTTGCAGTTTTTGTCCAATCAGGTCCCAGGGTTTCATCACCACGGTGACCGACCAAGCAATGCATTCATTGTACCAGAAAAGCCCTCCTGGGCATCTAAGTATCAGGTGGATTGAGACTCCTATCACAGGTGGTAAATGGCAGGTTGTGCCATCAAAATGAAACACGGGCTGCAACAATGTGAATCTGCTCCATATACTTTCTTCAAGTGGAAATTAATCAGCGTTGTTATAGTCCGTAGATAGCTAGACATACACAGAGACATTGATTTACAACACTAGAAGAATTAAAACAGACTGAAATATCTCAAGGGTATAACACATACATAAAGGGAAAGTCAACTCCAAAAATGTTATTGTTCCAACACTGTTATATCAATATACATTTTACCTCTGTGATTACCTTGTATTTAAGCTTCTGCAGACTTCCCTCTTATTTCAGTTCTTTTGACAGACATGCATTATAGCCAATCAGTGCTGACTCGTAAATAACTTAACGGGAGTGAGCACAATGTTATCTATATGCCATGCATGAACTAACACCCTCTAGCTGTGAAAAACTGTCACAATGCATTCAGATAAGAGGTGGCCTTCAAGGGCTTAGATATTAGCATATGAGCCCACCTAGGTTTAGCTTTCAAAAGAGAATACCAACAGAACAAATTTGATGATAAATGTAAATTGGAAAGTTGCTTATAATTGTTCTTTTAAATGTATGAACAACATGTGTTTAATATTTCCAACATGTGTTCCAATATCTTTTCTTCAGAACCTCAGTCAACTTTATAAAGCTAAAATGTTGTTTCATGAACATTTATAGCATAAAGAATATTTTTAGAACTAAATATGGAGAATATTACATATATAGTAAGTACAAACGTTCATCAGATCCATCTGGTGATAATTACATTTTCTATGACAAGACAACGGGAGGTTTTAACTAGCAGCATAGTAGAATATTAAATTACGCTACCTGAAATCTAATTTGGCAACTATTAACCCAGGTAAGCCAGTTAGTTACTGTTTCTACGGCAGCTGCTCCATTGTTCACTGCAGTGCTTTGTTCAAAAACAAGTTGCATTATTTTTTTATCCGGATCAAATGACACAATGATGATTTAATAGGACACAGTAGTTTAATTCTGCATGGCCTAAAGGTACAATGAGAGATGACATTTTAAACCCCTGGCTATTAGAAAGGTCAGTAAGACAGTGCTACACACTTGTTCACTATACCAAGTGCTATGAATAGAGCTAAATCTCATAGGACTAAGGAAAATTTGGTTGAAACAGCAAATTTATGAGGAAGTCAAAAAGAATTGATATAATCAAAAGGCATTTAGATAAACAGCGTGGTTTAATGTGAACTGCCACTGGTCTGAATTACAGGTGGTGCAGAATTGTCAACGTGCTGCGCTTTATGTTGCTCATGGTCTCATGCAATCAACAATGCTCCTTCAAGTATTAGAAGTTGTTGGTTTAAGTGTTTAACCAAAGCAATGGATAGTACAAAGGGTTATAAGCTGTTGGATATGTTTTGTACTTAATGGGTTTTAAAACCTGGGATTCATTTTTGTCAAATACTATTGTGCACTAACATACACCTTAAAATGCTATAGAAACTCCACTACCTGAATGCAATTTGTGCCCTCAGTCGGCTTTGTACACTGGTATTATTAATACCTTTAGTGGAGTCCCTTATAGTAATGTATTACATGAGGTAAATTACACATCCTTGTTATGTGACATGAGTACTCTATCCATCTAACCAATCTCTTGTAATAGTAGTAAAAAACTGCAAATTGTATTGAAGCACAATAATATGCTTGCAGGAGAACTTGCTGCAAAATGGTGGAGAAACACTGATCTGACACTATTTTTACAAGAAAAAATTGATAAACTTTACACTGTTGACAAGGTTATTCCTCGCCTTGCTATAGCCATGGGTGCCACCATATTAAAATTTCGCTTTAACATTCCAGTGCTGATTTGCACACGTGCAGTGACTCTCCTTCAGATACCTGCAGTGTAACCTAGGTTAAAAAATGGCAACACCTATAATCAGGACTGTCTTTAATATTGACTGGACCCTGGGCAAAAAATTTCTTGGGCCCCCCACCACCCCATGCAATTTCGCTCTCCACCCCAACATCCCAAAAAACAACTAAATCAATTTATTTTATAATTGTTTTCAAAATTATTAGCCCAGCAGTAGATCATCCACTGCTGGGCTAATCATTTAAAACAAATGAAATAAATTGTGATATGTGAAACTGGACCTAAGCAGTATTAATAAGTAAATAAATATATAAATTCCTCCACTGTGGATTCATTTAATATTCTTTTGAATGTGATTCTGGTGTGAGGTTAGCTGGTTAAAGAGATTTAGGGCAGCCAACAGGAGCAAAGCAAGCTAAAGACTGAGGAGGAAGCATGGAGGTGCAGACAAATATAAGTTTACTGACTGAAACAGCAGAACTGCTATGGGAAGCTGTAAAATCTGAGACAGAGAGAAAACAAAAACTATAAAAATAAACCTTACATTAATGTGTGAAGTATCAGCATGACACTATACATCAGCCACAGCAGCACATGTCACTTCTTTGCTAGGAACAAGTTCCCTCTCACCCTGCACTAGACAATGCTGCATGGGGGGGGGGCGTGTGTGCACTCACTTATTCTTCCCACTTACACCTTTCTACAAAGCAGAGAAAGGAATATTAGAACCTTTTTGTATTGATAGAGCTTTATGGTTACTCTTATAGTGTTTTGTAATATTGTCTGTTATATATATCAGTGAATCATATTAAACACTATAGGAGCAGTGCGTAAGCATAGGGATACAATTTAGTACTGTTTATGACTACTACTGCTATTGAGGCAGGTTAGTCATTAGAAAAAAGAATGCTTATATGCACTGTTATAACATTTATTTCAGTAGTTTAAATAAGTTACTGTGCCTTGAACAGCTTGAGAAATATTGTACGTTAAAAATTAACTTTTATTAATCACTTTTTAAAAAGACAGCTTTGGTGGATGATAATGCTGCCCTGAAGATTTAAAAACACACTCACTGTGCTACGTGAAAAAACAGCATGTTGTGATTATGCTACAGAAGTAGAACTGGTAGTACTTAGAGCAGTAGATTGTAACTGAGAAATATTCTCAAGAGCTAGTATGGAGAGCTATAGTCTCTTGGTCCTATGTTGCTCTCAATAGTATCTGGATTGCTTTTCTCATATATGTGATTGAGAATCTTTATATTGTAAAAAATATATATTAACGTTATACTGTTGCCCTTGGACTTGGCAATCTAAAACTGCTAATATATGTTGGTGCTTAAAGTGTAAGTACTGACTAAGGTGGCAGCTTACACTGGATAGATATAACAATCTTGCTACTTTAGGTTATTTTTTGCATCACCAAACAGTAGAAAATAGGTACTGAAACAGTTTTTTAGAGATGAGAGGTATTGTTTAAAGGCTATCCCCTCTGTAAAATATCATAAGTTATGAGATAGCATCTATCAGTCTTATAACATAATGTTAGTGGAATACTGCCTAGGGAATGATCTGAACCCTGCAGGGTATACAATAAATTTTCTACAAAGAGCCAGTATATGTGAACACCTCTGGCTACACAATGCTAATAATTATGTTGCTTCTGTATGATATAAATGTAAGATTCCTTATGTTGCGGTCATATACAGATTGTATTCTTATTTCTAAAGCTCTGTGTAGCCTGGTATGTTATGGTTTTAAATAAAAAGCTGGTTCTTAGAAGCGTTTGTAGTTAACCATGTAATTCAGTCAGAGAAAGACTGACACCTAAGGCTGTAAACAATTTCCACTACATGAAACCTGGTATCCGACTGATTGCTCAATATTAAGTGCCTAATCTAAATTGTATTGAATTAGGTATCCTGTATATACTATGTTTGACAAGCACAAGGCGTGCCTGCTAAGTAACAAAACCACCCTATAGTTCAATTAGCCGTAGTCAGCGTAAGCACCAAACTTCAACAACTTCTACTTCGTTTTTAAATTATTAGTTTATAGCATGCTGTTATTTTAAATTATTAACAACTAGTGAGGCCAGTTAAAAATTGAGGAGACCCCTGACGCGGCGTTTCACTCTGAGGAAGCGTTAGTGAAACGCTGCGTCAGGGGTCTCCTCAATTTTTAACTGGCCTCACTAGTTGTTAATAATTTAAAATAACAGCATGCTATAAACTAATAATTTAAAAACGAAGTAGAAGTTGTTGAAGTTTGGTGCTTACGCTGACTACGGCTAATTGAACTATAGGGTGGTTTTGTTACTTAGCAGGCACGCCTTGTGCTTGTCAAACATAGTATATACAGGATACCTAATTCAATACAATTTAGATTAGGCACTTAATATTGAGCAATCAGTCGGATACCAGGTTTCATGTAGTGGAAATTGTTTACAGCCTTAGGTGTCAGTCTTTCTCTGACTGAATTACATGGTTATTTAAAACCATAACATACCAGGCTACACAGAGCTTTAGAAATAAGAATACAATCTGTATATGACCGCAACATAAGGAATCATTTATATCATACAGAAGCAACATAATTATTAGCATTGTGTAGCCAGAGGTGTTCACATATACTGGCTCTTTGTAGAAAAATTATTGTATACCCTGCAGGGTTCAGATCATTCCCTAAGCAGTATTCCACTAACATTATGTTATAAGACTGATAGATGCTATCTCATAACTTATGATATTTTACAGAGGGGATAGCCTTTAAACAATACCTCTCATCTCTAAAAAACTGTTTCAGTACCTATTTTCTACTGTTTGGTGATGCAAAAAATAACCTAAAGTAGCAAGATTGTTATATCTATCCAGTGTAAGCTGCCACCTTAGTCAGTACTTACACTTTAAGCACCAACATATATTAGCAGTTTTAGATTGCCAAGTCCAAGGGCAACAGTATAACGTTAATATATATTTTTTACAATATAAAGATTCTCAATCACATATATGAGAAAAGCAATCCAGATACTATTGAGAGCAACATAGGACCAAGAGACTATAGCTCTCCATACTAGCTCTTGAGAATATTTCTCAGTTACAATCTACTGCTCTAAGTACTACCAGTTCTACTTCTGTAGCATAATCACAACATGCTGTTTTTTCACGTAGCACAGTGAGTGTGTTTTTAAATCTTCAGGGCAGCATTATCATCCACCAAAGCTGTCTTTTTAAAAAGTGATTAATAAAAGTTAATTTTTAACGTACAATATTTCTCAAGCTGTTCAAGGCACAGTAACTTATTTAAACTACTGAAATAAATGTTATAACAGTGCATATAAGCATTCTTTTTTCTAATGACTAACCTGCCTCAATAGCAGTAGTAGTCATAAACAGTACTACCTTTCTACAAAGCACTGTTCCCCTAACAAACTTCAGTTAGTTGATCTTAGGGCCACAGCAGAAATAGCAGGGCTAAGGGGACCAGCAGACTGGATGCTGTCTGCCCAAGGCTGCATGGATACAGTGTGAGATGTGTCATACAGCCTCAAGACTGAAGAGAGCAGTGTATGCAGCTGCACAGATGATCAAATCCTCATGTGCCTGCCGCTCCAGCTTTCTGCTGCATGCGCCTACAGTCAGCCCTACCCAGAAACAATCCCCACCACCAGAGCAGTTACCTGGTAACAGTGGTAACCCCAGTAGGACCTTTTCTGATGCAGTGGGAATGGCTGGATGCCGAGTTAGGGCTTAGCATTCAGTGCTGCACACTGTACAGTGCACATCTCAAACAGCATATGGCACTAGCTTGGCATGTCACATGACACCGGCACGGTCTGACACAGTTTAAAAAAAATATATATATATATAAGCAGAGTACTTTTGACTGTGACAGTATTATCACTGAATGTGTGTGTTCCCCATGTCACATCAGCAGCCTGGTATGAACCATAGGACTCTTGGGCCCCTCAACAGAGACTGGGCCCTGGGCAGCTGCCCCTTTTGCCCTGTGTTAAAGACGGCCCTGCCTATAATTACAGGGAGGTGTATTAATGCATGTGTTGAATGTGCCTTTAATGTCATTTAGGGAAACATTTTCTGTTCAGAAAATATCTGAGATGTAACTTAGCTAAATCCCTATGCATATGGATACAGAGATGGATCATTTGTGAAAGAAAATTATATGTGAAGTAATATGTGAAAAGGTGTAGCAATTCTAATCCTCCACACTTCAAAAGGAATCCCAGGACAAATGAGCAATAAAAAAAATTCTTTATTCGAAAATGATCTAAATACTTATCTTTTTTATCTTCTTATACTAATTAAGCTTAGATACAACCAATCTGGAAGATGTTAGACAATAGGCCACTATTAGATCTAGGTCAGCTTGATGGAAACGGGAGTGACTTATGGAAACTAAAGGTCTAAGTCTTATGGTATTGGTATATTTGTGATACTTTAGGAAATAATGTGAACTTTATTGCTTAAGTTTCATTGTGTTTATCACTTAACTTGAAAGAAAAAACAACAAAAAACTTTAGGTATTGTGCAATATTAATTTCATTGCTTTGAAAATAATAGCTTCCTGTTTTGTCGGAAAACCCTAAATCCCTTTTCTGTAATTACAAATGTTTGTATTCAACGGTCTTTATATGCTTGATGCAAATGTATTTTATTCCTCAGATTTATGTACTTTTGCACTATGTTTGCGTTTTACCTAAATAAATAAATAAATACAAAAATTAAAAAACAAAGGGGCCACACTTAAAAACAAAAATAAATTCAGTATGTGGTTGTGTAAGGTGCTAGCCATACATATTTTGGGCTAATCTTAGCCCTTGTTCACTGTGTGAAAGGAAATGTAAGGCAAATTGCCTGAAATGCACATAAGGGCTAAGGTCAGTACGATTAAGTGGGGGAGATGTGTGTATGCAACATTGTTGCTATTATTTAGGAGGGGTTAGACTTACTTTTTAAAGAGCTGTACAGGAAGTCCAATCCCTCTTTCTGCTTCGATCCTTGAAATTTTCACATGAAGCGTTCCAGGAGAGTCAGTCCTCCAAGACATTACATGGAGTCACCAGAGAAACCTGCAGAAAGAGAAGTGGTGGATAAAAGCGATGCTGAGGATTGGATCCCCGCTTCTCCGGATGTGGTGGGACGTGCGCCTTTACCTACACTCTCGCTCTCTCTCTCCTTCTCCTGTTAGTTCCTCACTTTCCATTGACATATCGGACCAGGCCTTGATGGAGGCCATTGATCCGGAGGGTGATTGGGGTCCTAGGGGAGGGTTCGGGCCCAGATGGTGAGTCGGGTTGCATTGGAGCCTCGAGGGCTGAGCGGGTCCTTCCATGAGCACTTCCACCTCTTTGCTTCCTTTGGGCCCCCCTACTCCCTCTGTACATCCCCTTCTTTATCCCGGGGTTTCATTGCTTTCCAACATTGTTGGTTTGGGTAGTGGGAGCTCTGGGGCCTTACCTGGGTCTTCCGTGGTGCTCTCAGGCAAATCTATCTCTGCGTCCGTGTCCCTCCTCCACTGGCTAGCGGCTGTCCTGTCCGGGGCTCTGGGCGCATCCATTCTACCCTCCGGTGTGGCGATGGTGGGTCCTGGTGGTGTGGCGTCTCCCGTGATGGTTCCTCTAGTCGCATCCTTCACTTCCGGGATAACCTCCAGTCACTTCCGGTGTTGCCACTTCCGGTGACATCACTTCCATAAATACCATTTTCAAGCGGATCATGAAGCTGAGTGCATCGAGTTCCCCCTGGGGGTCAATAGGTAAGAGGGGAGTACCGTGGGGGGGAACTTTGACTCCCGGGGGTGGGATGATTTAGGAACGGGGTGCTTGTAGCTCACAGGTGCCTTCACATTTGGGTCATGCTAGTTACGTCGATTCTGGAGCAGTGATTAACCAGGTATCTAGGGGCACGAGGCCTAGTCCGCAAGCTGGTGACGGCCAGCATAATTTAGGGAAGGGTCAGAAGGCTTGATTCCCATCCATGGGGAGCAGAGGGTCACATAGGAGCCAGGGGATATCTCATTAGGCTCGAACATAAGTGCGGATGAATGTGCGTGATTTGGGGTCTTGGCCCAAGGGCACTGGTGTTATTGTGTATGATGCGGAGGGTACCTCAGGGGAACTTTCTTGTGACGCAGTGATTAGCAGCGGCTAGACCAGCATCGGAAATCAGGTCCTCACGAGATCAGCCATTAAAAAAGGGCAAGGCCCTTTGTTTCACAGTTTAGATTAGGAAGATTTTCATGCAAAGAGCAGGAGAAGGCCTACATCACAATCCCTAAATCCGTTCACTTCAGGGACCAGATTCTGGGTTTCTCATTGCATGATGATGGTGTGCATGATGGACAGATGGCCTATAGGCCAGAGAGTGCATTAGGTTCTAGGTTAGAAGAGTTGCTTCCTGTTATTTGCAGAAGAGGCCGGATCAGGCCTTGGCGATTCTCAAATATATGGACAATATAGACTTTAATCAGGTGTTCAGGAAGAAGATTCTGGATTTCGGAGCGGTGGAAATGCAACTGTGGGCTTGCTTATGGCCGGGGGGAGTGGCACAACCTGCTGCAATGACTGTCATGGCGACACAGGGTCGCCAGTCTCCCTGTTTTAGACGGCGGGTGTTGGGTGTCTGCTGGAAGTTTCAAGACAAACAGTGCGCATTGGGGGCGTCTTGTTCCTTTCGGCATGTCTGCCGCACCTGTGGAGGAAAGTCGAGAGAGCACTGCTTCAGGTAAGTATGGAAACCCAACTGAAGGTGGCTGCAATTGAGCCTTTGCTAGCCTTATACCCAACACAGAGGAACCTCCTTAATTTGGGACGGCCTCCGATACAGTTTCGTTATTCCAATTTCCGGGGCTCCAGTGTTCGCAGGAACTTGAAATCTGCATACAAGTTTCCTGATGCAGTGAGGGAAAGAAATCACATTGGGAAAGATGGCCGGGCGCTTTCCTAAGATGCCAATTCCGGGTTTGGTCATCTCACCATTAGGGGTAGTACCCAAGAAGGATCTGGGGAAGTTTCAGCTGATACAACATCTCTCTTTTCCTAGCGGTAAGTAGTTTAACAATGCCATTCACCACTGAGCTCAGTATGGTGCACTGTGATGAAGCACTCCATGTAGTGCGGATGGCGGGACAGGGTGCATTACTAGCTAAATTGGACCTGAAATGCTTCCGATCAATCCGTCTTCCTTTCTGTTGGTTTGATTGTTGTCTTCCCATTGGTTGTTCTATCTCCTGCACCTACTTTGAAGCCTTTAGCACCTTGCTTTATTGGGCGGTGGCCGAAATGGTGGAGGAAGATCGAATTGCCCATTACCTGAATTACTTTCTGCTTGTAGGCAGGCTGGGTTCCAGGGACTGTGAGCTGCTGATGCCCATCATGAGGATGATAATGTGCCACTGGCTGACGACAAGACAGAGGGCCCATGTACTTGCCTTACGTTTTTGGGGATTGAAATAGACTCCGTCGCCATTCAGTGCAGACTTCTGTAAGTCAAAGTACAGAAAATGCTTGGTGAAGTAAGGTCGATAGCCTCTGACCCCTCGTGTTCGCTTAAGGAGTTGCTATCCCTTTTGAGTTTTGTTGTACTTTGCAGGCAGGGTCATTCCTAGGGGTAAAATCTTTCTCAAGAGAATGGAATGGTTGCTGTCGGTGGTGTCCTCCCCGAGGGCAAGGATTCCAGTGAACACAGAGATGAAAGAAGACCTTCATGTCCAGGACTGCTTCGCTCAGGAGTTCAATGGTGTTTGCCTTTGCGTGTTTGGAGCACGGAGCCATGGCCTGAAGAATGGAGGAAAAAAGGGCTTACCAAGAACCTTTGCCTCC
Source organism: Bombina bombina (assembly GCF_027579735.1). NCBI lineage: Eukaryota > Metazoa > Chordata > Amphibia > Anura > Bombinatoridae > Bombina > Bombina bombina. Next base: position 263,284,023 of record NC_069506.1, on the reverse strand, counting down.
TGGAGCTGTTTCCCATTTTGGTCGCAATTGTCATATGGGGCCACAGGTTAAGAGATTGATCATTGATTTTTTGGACAGACAACTTGAGTGTGGTCTTCAACATTAATAGATTGTCCGCCTCTTCCCCAGAAGTAGTACACTACCTAAGGCTTCTGGTCTTGAGATGCCTTCGGCTGAATATTGAGATAATTAGGGCTACTGCCCCAAGAGCTTCATCTCACAGCGTTCCATGTCCCTTTTTCTTATGACAGGTGGTGTTGCATAGCATTCCTGCTGTTGAAGGCATCCCTGGCTCCTTTTACTTGGAGGTCTTATGTGATGTATAGGGTGGAATGGGTGGAATCTTGTGAGCTGAGCTGTGCTGCAGACATGTAAAAAAGGGGGCAGCCTTAAAGCTGTATGATTTAATTGATGCTTCTAAAACCTTTTAGGTTCGCCAAATTCTGCGGGGTTGGGGGAGGTCTAAGTTTAGACATTTGGATATAAGGGAACCGATAACTGCGACTGTTTTCTGTGGCCTTCACCCTGGCCTTCCATGGGTCTCTTAGAGTGGGGGAGCTGGTATGACCACATTCGTTTGATCGAGGGAGGTGTCTTGCTGTTCGTTCCTCGTTCAAATGTGGATCAAGAGGGTAGAGGCGCTTGGCTGTTGCTTCCTACACAACAGGGCTCGCCTTGTTGCCCATCTACATTGATAGCAGCCTACTTGGATGTGCATCCGGTGGGTTAGCTAAGATTTCTGGTCCACACAGATGGTACCTCTCTAACTAGGTATCAATTTTCGAAAGGTATTGGGTTGGGTGGTGAAAAGGGCTGGCTTTAACCCCGATAGTATAGCACCACATTCATTTTGAGTGGGGGCAGCTATGACAGCGGCAGCTTTAGGCTGGTCGGCTGATCTTATAAAAGTGTTGGGGAGGTGGAAGTCAAAGAGGTATCAGATTTATGTGAGACCCCTTTCAGCCCCCTAAAAGTTTTTGTTTAATTGTTGTTGCAGCGCATAATTTCTGTTCTTGTTCTAATATTTGTTTCTTTTGTAGGGCCTGCAAGGTCCGCTCCGAGTGTGGATTGTCGGCCACTCCTATGGGCACTGGGCAGCTATCCGAGCCTCGTCAAGACCTGAGGGACAACAGCTGGGCTTCTCATCCTCTAGGTGGTCATTAGGTGGTTGGGTAGTAGAGGTCTGTGCTGGTCAGGTCTGTCCGAATTGCGATGCCATGAGTCATTTGGAAAAACCCCACTTCCTGATTATTCACCTAAGCGATAACGACCTAGAGGCGGTCCCATGTAATGACCTGAGCGCAGTAATCCAGTCAGACCTGAGAAGGTTTCGTGTGTGGTTGTCTGGTGCTCGACTAGGGTGTTCTAACATCATACCCAGGTTGACTTGGCGCCATATGTCTAATCATAGGGCGGCCTTCAATGTTAGAAAAAAAGCTAAATAAAAACATGTGCAAGCTGATGTCTGAGCTTGGGGGTTTGTTCTGGAGCACTTGAATATCATGGCATCTGGCTGAAGCGACAGGGTTCATTTGCAAGATCATGCCATTGACTTGTTCCTAGAAAATTTATGGCAAGCAACACTCCTAAATTTGTGGGTGTGGTGGTGGCAAGAGTTTTGCCCTACATATGGGGTGATCTCGTTGGCAGTTGATCTGGGCCTGTGGTGCAGGATGAGAAGAGGTCGAGTGGCGGCTCCCTAAGTCATCTTTGCGTGGTAGCTGAGCTCCGCTTGTCTCTTGCATCCCTGGCATGGCCCATCTTCCTAGCAGGGGTTACTGCAAGTTACACAGTACCCGATTGCTGCCCCCGGTTCAAGTTATTGTGATGTTGCCATTTGAGTTTCTTGTGTTCCACAATAAACGTGACCTGCAGGTTTTTCACCCACTCTGAGTAATGTGTTTTATTTGTAATGTTATAGGAATTAAGAATTTCATATTAAATGGTTATATAGTTAAGTTATTGGTTAATTCCCCACAGAGGAGGATATGGCATTTAATCCCTTAAAGGGACATGAAACCCAAAACATTTCTTTCATGATTCAGATAGAGAATACAATTTTAAACAACTTTCTAATTTACTTCTATTATCTGTTTTATTCTCTTGGTATCAATGCACTACTGGTTTCTAACTGAACACATGGGTGAGCCAATGGCAATCAGTTTATATATGCAGCCACCAATCAACAGCTAGAACCTAGGTTCTATGCTGCACATGAACTTGCCTAGATAAACATTTCAGCAAAGGATAACAAGAGAAAGAAGAAAATTAAATAATAGAAGTAAATTGGAAAGTTGTTTGAAATTGTATTCTCTATCTGAATCATGAAAGAAAATTTTTGGGTTTCATGTCCCTTTAAGGACACTAAAGTCAAAATTCAGATAGAGCATGTGGTTTTAGAGACTTACTAATGTACTTCTTGTTTTGTGTGGCTTGACTAATAGTTGCACTGATGTGTGCACTGTGATATAAGTATCATGGAAATGTATTGCAAAGACTTGCTGAGAACTGCAACATCAGATGCAAAACTCAGTACAATGGTAACAGTTGGAATGCTGATGTCTTCTTGTATTGCTGTGAAAATGTTTAAACAACCATCAAGTTTGGAATAATCATCAAATTTGCAGGATTACTGATGTTACAGTGCCTTCCACTAATATTGGCACCCTTGGTAAATATGAGAAAAGAAGGCTGTGAAAAAAAACAAAATTTATGCTTACCTGATAAATTTCTTTCTTTCCAGATATGAGTCCACGGCATCATCAATTACTGTTGGGAATATCACTCCTGGCCAGCAGGAGGAGGCAAAGAGCACCACAGCCAAGTTGTTAAGCATCACTCCCCTTCCCACAAACCCCAGTCATTCGACCGAAGGACAATTAAGAAAAAGGAATAACACAAGGTGTAGAGGTGCCTGAGGTTTAAGTTAAAAATAACTGTCTTAAAATAAAGGGCGGGGCCGTGGACTCACCATATCCGGAAAGAAAGAAATTTATCAGGTAAGCATAAATTTAGTTTTCTTTCCTAAGATATGGTGAGTTCACGGCATCATCAATTACTGTTGGGAATCAATACCCAAGCTAGAGGACACAGATGATTAGGAAGGGACAAGACAGGGAACCTAAACAGAAGGCACCACCACTTGAAGAACCTTTTTCTCTTAAAAGAAGCCTCAGCCAAGGCAAAAGTATTGAATTTGTAAAATTTGGAAAAAGTATGCAGAGAAGACCAAGTCGCTGCCTTATCAGAAGCTTCATTCTTGAAAGCCCAAGAAGAAGAGACAGCCCTAGTGGAATGAGCTGTAATTCTCTCAGGAGGCTGCTGTCCAGCAGTCTCATAGGCCAAACAAATTATACTTCTCAACCAGAGAGAAAGAGAAGTAGCTTTAGCTTTCTGACCTTTATGTTTTCTAGAGAAACAAACAAACAGGCAGAAGACTGGAAAAAATTCTTAGTCGCCTGTAGGTAGAATTTTAGAGCATGCACAACATCCAGGTTGTGTAACAAATGTTCCTTATTAGAAGAAGGATTAGAACATAGATAAGGAACAACAATTTCCTGATTAATATTTCTATCTGAAACAACTTTAGGAAGGAAACCTAACTTAGTTCGAAGAACCACTTTATCAGCATGAAAGATAAGGTAAGGTGAATCATACTGCAAAGCTGAGAGATCAGAGACTCTCCAAGCAACAAGAAACAAAACCTTCCAAGATAACAACTTAATATCTATGGAATGCATTGGCTCAAACGGAGCCTGCTGCAAAACTTTAAGACAAGGGGTCATATATGTTTGCGCCTGTGTAACACTGGCTTAAGATCTAACAGAATGACAATATATAAGCAACGTTTTATAAACCGTTTTTAATAACCAATTACAAGTATGCTAAAAATAACCAACACTGATGCATGCTGGTTAAAATGACAAAACTTTAATTCATTAAAAACAGGTAATATCAATTAATAGTATATGTCTATCTATATTGGTACCAATCTATCTAAACTGTCCTGTACAGTCTTAAAGTTTATATAATAAAATTCTCTGAAATGTTCCTCTTTCAGATAAACAAATATAAATAGAGATTGTTAGTTAATGTTTAAAATTGTAGGTATATATCATTGTAAACAATATTAGTAATAAGCTGGGTATAGTATATCATATATTTGTACCATACATTTGCAATTGTTGTACAGATTGCTTGACAAAGGCTCTTCTGAGCTGAAACGCGTTGCCAATAACAGACTGCTCATTTCCTAATCTTTGGAACCACCGGAATTACTGGAAGTACGTATGTCATCCCCACATCAGTGGGCGTGTCCGGAACAGAGCATGGACTAGTTTAGCGTCCTAGGAACACTTGCTGGACCTCGCACAAGGGATATATCCCATTACTATAACAAGAAGTAAGGCGAACCAGTTTTCAAGAGCAACAACCAGGTACTTTTTACGGAGGTTATAAACAAGCTAAAGACTGTGGCATATATACGATATCAGTGCTACAAATCCAACTAATCTTGAGACTCTGCAAACCAAATGTGTCTATAAGATCCAAAAAAACACTAACAAGGATTGACACAAATTACATAAAAGAAACTGATTCATATTGATTTACCCTAAATCTGTACAACAATTGCAAATGTATGGTACAAATATATGATATACTATCCCCAGCTTATTACTAATATTGTTTATAACAATACATACCTACAATTTTAAACATTAACTAACAATCTCTATTTATATTTGTTTATCTGAAACAGGAACATTTCAGAGAATTTTATTATATAAACTTTTAAGACTGTACAGGACAGTTTAAATATATGTTCTTGAATTCACACAAGACTGTTTAGATAGATTGGTACCAATATAGATAGACATATACTATTAATTAATATTACCTGTTTTTAAATGAATTAAAGTTTTGTTATTTTAACCAACATGCATCAGTGTTGGTTATGTTTAGCATATTTTAATTAGTTATTTTTAATTGGTTATTCAAAACGGTTTATAAAACGTTTATATATTGCCATTCTGTTAGATCTTAAGCCAGTGTTGGTTACACAGGGGCACACATATATGACCCCTTGTTTTGTATAGTAACCTTTCAGGTTTTTGGGATAACCTGTTTTTTATGTGGAGTCTGATCTAGATCCAGCGCATAGACTTTCCCTCTTTTCTGTAGAATTCTGTGCAAAACTTTAAGAACAAGGTTAAGACTCCAAGGAGGAGAAACCAACTTAAACACAGACCTGATTCCGATCAGGGCCTGACAAAAAGATTGCATGTCTGGCACATCAGCCAGATGCTTATGTAGCAAAATAGACAAAGCAGAGATCTGACCCTTCAGAGTACTCACTGACAAACCCTTCTCCAGACTTTCCTGGAGAAAAGACAAAATCCTAGGAATCCTGACCCTACTCCAAGAGTAACCCTTGGATTCACACCAAGAAAGATATTTACGCCATATCTTATGGTAAATCTTCCTAGTGACAGGCTTGCGAGCCTAAATCATGGTCTCAATGACCGACTCAGAAAACCCACGCTTAGACAGAACTAAGTGTTCAATCTCCAAGCAGTCAGCTTCAGAGAAACGAGATTTGAATGAAAGAAGGGACCCTAAAGTAGAAAGTCCTTCCTCAGAGGTAGTCTCCAAGGTAGAAGAGACGACATCTCCACAAGGTCTGCATATCAAATCCTTCGAGGCCACGCAGGGGCTATGAGAATCACCGACACTCTCTCCTGCTTGATATGAGCAATGATTTGTGGAAAGAAAGCGAACGGAGGAAACAGGTATGCCAGCCTGAAATTCCAAGTTACCACCAGCGCATCTATCAGAGCGGCCTGTGGATCCTTTGACCTCGAACCGTACCTTGGGAGCTTGGCATTTTGCACAGACGCTATCAGAGCCAGCTCCGGCACCCCCCATTTGAGGGTCAAGCTGGAGAACACCTCCGGATGGAGCTCACACTCCCCGGGATGAAAAGTCTGTCTGCTCAGAAAATCTGAATGTGGATGGCAGATAGACAGCAGTTGTGAACTTCCGCCCACTGAATAATCCGAGCCACCTATTTTGGCTTTTCTGACCTCCATCAGAAATATTTTCATCGATAAGGAATATATTATTGTCCCTAAGAAAACTACCCTTGTAGCTAGAACAAGGGAACTCTTTTACAGATTCACTTTCCATCTGTGGGAACGTAGAAAAGACAACAAGATCTCTGTATGAGAGTTTGCTTGTTGAAAAGATGGTGCCTGAACCAGAATGTTGTCCAGATAGGGTGCCACTGCAATTCCCCAAGACCGGATCACTGCCAAGAGAGCCCCCAGAATCTTTGAGAGAATTCTGGGAGCTGTGGCAATGCCAAATGGAAGAGCTACAAACTAAAAATGTGTTTGTCCAGAAATGCAAATCTCAGAAATTTGTGATGATCCCTGTCAATGGGAACATGAAGGTACGCATCCTTCAGGTCTATAGTCATCATGAGCTGACTCTCTTGGACCAAGGGAAGAATGGAATGTATAGTTTCCATCTTGAAGGACGGTACTTTGAGAAACTTGTTTAGACACTTCAAGTCTAGAATCGGTCGGAAAGTTCCCTCTTTTTTGGGAACCACGAACAGATTGGAATAGAACCCTAGAACCTGTTCCTGAGCTGGAACTGGAACTATCACTCCCAGGTCAAAAAGTTCCTGAACACATTTCATGAACGCCTCTCTTTTTATCTGGTCTGCAAATAATCTTGAGAGGTGGAACCTGCCCCTGGGAGGAAAGGTCTTGAACTCTAATTTGTAACCCTGGGATACGATGTCTACAGCCCAAGGGTCTGGGATATCTCGTATTCATACTTGAGGGAACTGAGAAAGTCTGCCCCCCACTTGATCCGATCCTGGATCGGGGGCAAACCCTTCATGCTGATTTGGAATCAGCTGCTGGTTTGTTTGATTGATTCCCCTTGTTCCAAGACTGATTGGGTTTCCAAGAAGGTTTGGACTGTTCCTGCTTGGAAGAGGAAGGGGAAGACTTACCTCTGAAGTACGAAAGGAACGAAAATTACTCTGATGTCCTTTCGATCTATTCTTCTTATCTTTCGGCAGAAAAGACCCTTTACCACCCGTGATATCGGAAATCATTTCTGCCAAACCAGGTCCAAACAAGGTTTTACCCTTGTAAGGGATTGCCAAAAGCTTGGACTTAGATTAAACATCCACTGACCAAGATTTTAACCATAAAGCTCTGCATGATAGTACCGCAAAACCAGATATTTTGGCTCCCAACTTAATGACCTGTAAAGAAGCATCAGTAATAAAGGAATTGGCTAACTTAAGAACCTTAATCCTGTCTTGGATCTCCTCCAATGGGGTCTCTGCCTGAAAAGACTCAGACAATGCGTCAAACCAATAGGCTGCTGCACTTGTCACAGTGGCAATACACACTGCAGGTTGCCATTGGAGACCACCCTGATAGACATACATGTTTTTCAAAAAAGCCTCCAGCTTTTTGTCCATTGGGTCCTTAAAAGAGCAGCTATCCTCTATAGAAATAGCAGTTCTCTTAGCCAGAGTAGAAATCGCCCCTTCCACTTTGGGCACCATCTGCCATGACTCCTTAATGGAGTCAGCCACCGGGAAAATCTTTTTAAACACTGGCGATGGAGAAAAAGGGATCCCAGGTCTCTCCCATTCTCGTGCAATAATCTCCGTAGCATGGTCTGTCACAGGAAACACCTCCACAGAGGAAGGAACATCAAAATATCTATTAAGTTTACTAGATTTCTTAGGGTTGACAACGATAGGGTTATCGGAGTCGTCCAGAGTAGCCAAAACCTCCTTTAACAAAACACGGAGGTGTTCAAGCTTAAATCTGAAGGAGACAACCTCAGCATCAGATGAAGGACTTACAATGTCTGAATCTGAGATTTCGACCTCAGAGGCTACCGACGTATCTTCCTCTTCAGACTTATGAGAAAGAGCAACTTGGTTAGTCTGCACTGGATCAGAAACCTTCCTATCTGAATCTCTACATTTCCTCTTGTGTCTTCCCTGTAGTATGGGAATGGCAGCTAATGCTGCAGATACTGCAGAAGATACCTGGGCAGCAATTTCTGTTCACAAATAGACTCCTCCAGGATATTGAGAGGAACTGCAGGGCACTGCCTGTGGCGCGGTTAAGGCTTGGGGCGTTTGAGGAGAAAGCTGTGGCATTGCCTGAACAGCATCAACCTGAGAGAATGGTGGCTCAGAAATAAAAATTCTATCTTTATACATTAATGTCCTCTCAATACAGGAGGAACAAAAAGGCAAAAGGGGTTCCACTTGACTATCTAAACAAAGCTTGTTTCCAACAGAAGGCATAGACTCTTATTCCATTTTGAAAAATACTGTTCCTTTAAGATATTATCGGAAAAAAAACAGTGTCCCCAACAGGGGTATTCAAAAGAATCTGAAAAAAGAAACCCAATTTAGTTTTCTTGATAAAAATTTTTATGAGGGAGATAAAAGTGTGTGACAACCAGGAAGAAGATTTACCACTTGAAGAGTGCTATCAGTACACTAAAAATGTTAAAAATGTAACAGAAGCACCTCTACACCTCAGCTGTAAAACTGAGGCACCTACCTTCCCCCTCTGCGCACTGGAATAGATAGGGCAACTAGTTGAACTGCTTGCAACAGCTCCGGATTCCTTTCGGTCTTCCTATCAGAAGATGTCACATGACCGACTCTACGCTGTGCCACAAAGTTAAAGCGCGCATTTTCCGTCGCAATTGCCGCCTCAGGAAGGATCCGCCTCCATAATAATGTGGGCGGTCCCGGTAGCCGTAAGGGAGAATTTTTACACAGAGCTGCTTTCAGCAGCTCTGAACTAAAATAAAAATTCTTTGTTGCCCACTCACTCAAACAGTGTTATACCATACTGATACCGGATAACTACTGCATAAATGTTAGGATAGTTTATTCCTGAGTATCTCAACTGCAGATTCCCAATAAGAGGTTTGTTTGTATCACTTAGCAAATTGAATTATTCAGTAAATACTTCAGTTTATGCTTAGGTGAATTTAATACGAGCAAATAAGTTGCTAGAGTAAGCAGAGCAAGTATCAATTTGTTACAAAAGTAAGTTGCAGAATGTATCAAGTGCCAATAGAGGATCGTAATGTCAGTACTCGTTTATGTCTAACGAGACAAGCTGTGACTTAAAGAATCCAATGGTAACACTGTTGTAATTGCCTTACCGGATATCTATGACAGGTATGTTAACACTCGGTTGTTCCTCTTAGCTCTGACTGATGTGCCGCAGAGAGGTGTCGGAGTGAGAAGGCTACGGTCTCCACTTCTGATGACGTAGGAGGGGTGTGTATGCCACTGAACTGAAGAGCTGTCAGGTAGATGTAAGTGGCGTGTCTAAACTCCAAAACAGGAGTGGTTCAGCCAGAGATTATGAGAAAGTTGTTGTTGGTATAAGCACAAGGAATCAGAGACACCGCAACAGCAGCGGTAGAGCCAGAGTGGTAATGAATCAAGAGCTGGACCTTGGCAGAAGTAGATTACTTCCCAGAACAACGTAGACAATGAGTTGTTGATTCAAACATTAGAGTCCCGGTGTGAGGCAATAATATAGAGTGAATAAATTAAATTCCTTTGTAAAGGGATAAGACCCTAAGTAAGTCCCAGTTGGAAAGGACAGGCAAAACCTTGTTGAAGGTTGAAAATAGTTGTAATCCAATAGTTTGTTAATGGAGAAATCTCTAGGAGAGAGAAAGCACTAGGCAGAGTTCCCTGCTTGATAACACAATAACTAAGAACCTGTTTAAGGTGTGAGAGACACTTAAATAAGGAAAATGGGTTGGAACAAGTGAAGTCATGTGACAGGCAGGTAGAAAGGAAGAGCAGAGCGGAATCCTTACAATAAAATAAAAATAAAAAACTACTGAGCCACCAATGGTTTCTATTAATCACTTCTCTATTGTCACAGTCATAGTGCCCACTTACAGCCATTAAAAAGTCCTGACCATGTACAGGCCGAAACCCCAATTTTAGTGCAGTTTAATCTGCTTTAGTGCCAGTATTCAGTCTCTTAATTATTGCAGAAGACAAAAAATGGCACTTACCTGCACCTCTAGCTGTCCGGCAGTAGGACAGCTCACCCAGCATGAAAGGAAGCCATTCTTAACAGAGGCCTGTGGAGAAAGAAAGGATAGAGTAAACCTACTCTGGCTCACTATACAGGGAAGCAACATGTTAGAAAAACGCAGTGAGGCCCAGCTCACAAGTTCCTAACTGCTTAAAAGCCACCACTGCCCTACTGAAGAGACTAACGTGGAGTACGGCTAAACCCAATCTTGAAAAGAAAGATCAGAGCAAACCTACTCTGGCTTTCAAAATAATAAAGTCTTGATTGAAGTGAAATAAATCAGACACCAAAACTTCACCTCCTCCTTGCACCGAGGCAAAGAGAATGACTGGGGTTTGTGGGAAGGGGAGTGATGCTTAACATCTTGGCTGTGGTGCTCTTTGTCTCCTCCTGATGGCCAGGAGTGATATTCCCAATAGTAATTGATGATGCAGTGTACTCACCATATCTTAGGAAAGAAATTGTCTTTTTTTTTTTACATTTTCATCTTTTGTTCAAAAAATACACAAAAATACTCTGCTCTCATAGATATCAAACAACTGCACTAACAACACAGGTTTATTCACACCTTTTTAGTCAATACTTTGTGCTATCTTCCTTTGCCAAAATAACAGCTCTGAGTCTTCTCCTATAATATGGTTGGAGAATACATGGCAAGGGATTTGAGACCATTCCTCCATACAGAATCTCTCCAGATCTTTCAAATGTCGAGGTCGATGCTGGTAGGCTGCTAGGTTTTCTATGGGCTTCAAATCACGGGACTGGGATGGTCATGGCAGTACCTTGATTTTGTGGTCAGTAAACCATTTTTGTGTTAATTTTGATGTATGTTTTGGATCACTGTCCTGCTGGAAGATCTAACCACTGTCCATTTTAAGCTTTCTGGCAGAACCAGTCAGGTGTTCATTTAATATCTGTTGCTATTTGATAGAGTTAATAATGCCACGTTTCCTAACAAAATGTCCAGGCCCTCTGGTAGAAAAAACAGTTCCAAAACATTAAAGAGCCACCACCATATTTAACCGTGTGCATGAAGTACTTTTCCATATGGCTACCTCTCTGTGTGCGCCAAACCTACCTCTGGTGTTTATTGCCAAAAAAGCTCTATTTTGGTTTCATCCAACCATTAAACCTAATCACATTTGAAGTACCAGTAGTGTCTGGCAAACTGAAAACACTTGTTTGTTTGTTTGTTTTTTTCAATGAGAGTAGAGTCTTTTTTCTTGAACCCCTTCCAAACAACTTATGGTGCTGTAGGTGACTTATGATTGTACTTTTGGAGACTTTCTGACTCCAAGACACAATTAGCTTCTGCAATGCTCCAGCTGTGATCCTTAGAGATATATTGGCCACTCGAACCATCCTCTTCACAGTGCGTTGAGACAATATAGACAGATGCCCTCTTCCAGGTTGATTTATAACATTTACAGTTGACTGGAACTTGTTAATCATTGCCCTGATGGTGGAAATAAGCATTTTCAATACTTTTGCTATTTTCTTATAGCCACTTCCAATTTTGTGAAGCTCAACAACCTTTTGCCGCATATCACAGTTATATTCCTTTGTCTTACCCATTGTGATGAATGACTGTGGCCGTGTTCGGGCAGCGCTGGCACATAGGCAGTGGTGATGACGTGGCGCTGTGGATACGTCACCAGTTAGGGAGCTTTGACAAAATGCTCCCATCGCAACGTCCCATGTCACCACGCATTGACAGAATAGTAGGCATGTGCAAAGGGATCTGCATAGTAGAGACGCTTCTAAGTACATGCAATATTTCTAATACCTTTTAAGTATTAGAAATATTGCATACAAATAGAAACGTCTCACATATGAATTATATATGTGTAATCCATTATCGTGCAGTAGATCCCTTTGCACATGCGAACGTTTATTATTAGTTCCCTTACTTGTGAAAGTATTATTAAATTTACAACACTTATTTATATAAATATATATATAAATAAGTGTAAATTTAATAGTACTTTCACAAATCGTGATAATAAATAATGCAGACATGATTAACTTTTACATTATTGTAAACATGGCAGCCTCCATGAGCAACAGGTGTGTATATATATATATATATATACTGTATATATAGTGTTGCTCGTGGAGGCCGCCATGTTTACAAGCGTCTGAGCTTGCTCTGAAAAGTCCCAGCTTTACCAGCACGCTGGAGACTCTGGGACTTACGTCATCAGAGCTCTGAGGAAATGCCCAGCGCCAAGTGTTCACAGAACGCTCCAAGCGAGTCCCAGTTCGCTTGGAGCGCTTGCCGAACGTGGCCTAAGTGAAATTGGCCTATGTGTTACCTCATATTTATACCCCTGTGTTACAGGAAGTCATGGTTTAACAATTTCCTGTTCCTAGTCACCCAGGTGTACTAATAAATGTAAACTATCAATGGTAATATATTTTTCTCATATTAATTTATAGGGGTGCCAATAACTGTGCCACACATATATTTAACAAAGATTGTTTTTGGAATAAATCTGTGTTGTGTTTGCAATTGTTTGAAATTCATGAGAGCAGAGTTTTTTTGGTCTCTTTTTGATCAAAAGGTTAAACAATAAAGATCATTTTTCACAGCCTACTTTTCTCATATTTACCAAGGGTGCCAATATTAGTAGAGGGAACTGTATATGCGCTTTGTGAGCAGGTGAAGTTCTGAATACAGGTACACGAGGCAAACAGCATACAGTAATAGCCTTCACTAGACTTATATTTATGCTAATACAAGTGCATTGAAAAAATACTTCTGTTCAGAATTTAAATACAATGATGTTCATTTTAGTTTGAGTAGGATGTCCCTTTAACAGTCTAGAGCAGTGTCTATATTAGTGATGAGGTCACCAGCCACAAGTTGTTTGATAAGTCAATGAGCATCTTATTAACCTGCGCCTAGTTTACTTCTGGTAAATATACAGCAATGAGTGCCGCTTCAGACTGTAGTACTTCTGTGTTCCCAAGTGACTTTTTCCTGAAGTCATAGTTAAGCCTTTTTTTGATGCTCATGTGGGCAGGTAGTGAATGACAGATCAAATTATAACATTTTGCTGGTAGTCTGGATGACAAACATTTAAGAGCAGATACATCAATACAGATGCAAAAAATTGTAGCAGTCAGACAACTGTAAATTATGCAATTTATTAATCCCTTCCATGTCCCTCTACCACGGGTGATCCACCTTGGCCCTCCAGATGTTTTGGACCTAAATTACTCATGATGCTCAGACACTTTAAGCTCTTTAAGCATCATGGGAAATGTTGTTCTGGAGGGCCAAGTTTGATCACCCCTGCAGGGACAGTAAACACCTAACAACAAAATGTTTATGTACACTTTCAATATATTAACATTTCCGTATATTATAACAAAATAACACCTAGTTGGCTGCAATTGTTTTTCAATAGTCAAGCTACACCCACCCACCACATTCCTTATTAGGCATGATGCCTGATGAAACAGTCAGTTTAAGACTGAGAAATGAGTTACAAAATAAAGTTGCCTTTACAGAGTTGGCATTTCTGGTATTTCCCTGTGGAAACTAGAGGTTGTTTTCTGCTAGTGCTATCACTTTAGTCACAAATCTTCCAGATATTCATGTGCCAATGATCAACCGGATCTCTCTTAGATGACCTGATTAAGCCGTTATTTGGAGCATCAGTCACCTGGAGACTGGGAATACCAGCTTGCATTTATGTAAAAGATTTTGTCAATATTGTCCAATGAGGAACTGCCTGAGCTGGATACTTGGGAACTACAATGATTATGGACTCACTTGTTTTGTAATTGTATTTCATATATTTGTTTTTATAAGATATACTTTTTTTTATTCTGACATTTTTATTCAATTTTCTCAACTTTTGAGATATAATTGTGTCTGGGTCCCCCTAGGAGATATCCCTTATAGGCTATCTCTCTTTTTTTTTTAATAGTTTTTGATGAAGGAAGCTTTGCATTCATAATTTGCAAAAATAACGTATCCTTTACAGGACTCCCAAACCAAACACTTCCACAACCCAAAGGGATTTCCTAACCTAACACATCATCCATTAACATTGACTTCCTAACACTTCCTCCACCCTAACCGCTAGATTTGGAGTTTTGTCGGTAACGACCCGAAAAACTAACGCCAGCTTTTTTCTGGCCGCACCATAAAAATAACTCTGGTATTGAGAGTCCACATAAAGGCTGCGTTAGGCTCCAAAAAAGGAGCGTAGAGCATTTTTAACGCAGCTTCAACTCTCGATACCAGAGTTGCTTACGGACGCGGCCAGCCTCAAAAACGTGCTCGTGCACGATTCCCCCATAGGAAACAATGGGGCTGTTTGAGCTGAAAAAAAACACCTGCAAAAAAAGCCGCGTTCAGCTCCTAACGCAGCCCCATTGTTTGCTATGCGGTAACCCTTCCTACGTCTGCACTTAACACTCTAACATGTACCCCGAGTCTAAACACCCCTAACCTTACACTTATTAACCCCTATTCTGCCGCCCCCGCTATCGCTGACCCCTGCATATTTTTTAACCCCTAATCTGCCGCTCCGTAAACCGCCGCTACTTACATTATCCCTATGTACCCCTAATCTGCTGCCCTAACATCGCCGACCCCTATTTATATTATATTTATTAACCCCTAATCTGCCCCCCACAACGTCGCCTCCACCTGCCTACACTTATTAACCCCTAATCTGCCGACCGGACCTGAGCGCTACTATAATAAAGTTATTAACCCCTAATCCGCCTCACTAACCCTATCATAAATAGTATTAACCCCTAATCTGCCCTCCCTAACATCGCCGACACCTAACTTCAAACATTAACCCCTAATCTGCCGACTGGAGCTCACCGCTATTCTAATAAATGTATTAACCCCTAAAGCTAAGTCTAACCCTAACACTAACACCCCCCTAAATTAAATATAATTTAAATCTAACGAAATTAATTAACTCTTATTAAATAAATTATTCCTATTTAAAGCTAAATACTTACCTGTAAAATAAACCCTAATATAGCTACAATATAAATTATAATTATATTATAGCTATTTTAGGGTTTATATTTATTTTACAGGTAACTTTGTATTTATTTTAACCAGGTACAATAGCTATTAAATAGTTAAGAACTATTTAATAGCTAAAATAGTTAAAATAATTACAAATTTACCTGTAAAAGAAATCCTAACCTAAGTTACAAATAAACCTAACACTACACTATCAATAAATAAATTAAATAAACTACCTACAATTACCTACAATTAACCTAACACTACACTATCAATAAATTAATTAAATACAATTGCTACAAATAAATACAATTAAATAAACTAGCTAAAGTACAAAAAATAAAAAAGAACTAAGTTACAAAAAATAAAAAAATATTTACAAACATAAGAAAAATATTACAACAATTTTAAACTAATTACACCTACTCTAAGCCCCCTAATAAAATAACAAAGCCCCCCAAAATAAAAAAATGCCCTACCCTATTCTAAATTACTAAAGTTCAAAGCTCTTTTACCTTACCAGCCCTGCCCCAAGAAATACAGCTCTTTTGCCTGTAAAAAAAAACATACAATACCCAAGCCCCCCAACATTACAACCCACCACCCACATACCCCTAATCTAACCCAAACCCCCCTTAAATAAACCTAACACTAAGCCCCTGAAGATCATCCTACCTTGTCTTCACCATACCAGATTCACCGATCGGTCCAGAAGAGCTCCTCCGATGTCCTGATCCAAGCCCAAGCGGGGGGCTGAAGAGGTCCATGATCCGGCTGAAGTCTTCATCCAAGCGGGGCAGAAGAGGTCTTCCATCCGATTGAAGTCTTCATCCAAGCGGGAAAAAGAGGTCTTCCATCTGATTGAAGTCTTCATCCAAGCGGCATCCATCCGGAGCGAAGCGGCAGCATCCTGAAGACCTCCACCGCGGAACATCCATCCTGGCCGACGACTGAACGACGAATGACGGTTCCTTTAAATGACGTCATCCAAGATGGCGTCCCTCGAATTCTGATTGGCTGATAGGATTCTATCAGCCAATCGGAATTAAGGTAGGAATATTCTGATTGGCTGATGGAATCAGCCAATCAGAATCAAGTTCAATCCGATTGGCTGATCCAATCAGCCAATCAGATTGAGCTTGCATTCTATTGGCTGATCGGAACAGCCAATAGAATGCGAGCTCAATCTGATTGGCTGATCAGCCAATCAGAATATTCCTACCTTAATTCCGATTGGCTGATAGAATCCTATCAGCCAATCGGAATTCGAGGGACGCCATCTTGGATGACGTCATTTAAAGGAACCGTCATTCGTCGTTCAGTCGTCGGCCAGGATGGATGTTCCGCGGTGGAGGTCTTCAGGATGCTGCCGCTTGGATGAAGACTTCAATCGGATGGAAGACCTCTTCTGCCCCGCTTGGATGAAGACTTCAGCCGGATCATGGACCTCTTCAGCCCCCCCCCCGCTTGGGCTTGGATCAGGACATCGGAGGAGCTCTTCTGGACCGATCTGTGAACCTGGTATGGTGAAGACAAGGTAGGATGATCTTCAGGGGCTTAGTGTTAGGTTTATTTAAGGGGGGTTTGGGTTAGATTAGGGGTATGTGGGTGGTGGGTTGTAATGTTGGGGGGGGTATTGTATGTTTTTTTTTACAGGCAAGAGAGCTGTATTTCTTGGGGCATGCCCCGCAAAGGGCCCTGTTCAGGGCTGGTAAGGTAAAAGAGCTTTGAACTTTAGTAATTTAGAATAGGGTAGGGCATTTTTTTATTTTGGGGGGCTTTGTTATTTTATTAGGGGGCTTAGAGTAGGTGTAATTAGTTTAAAATTGTTGTAATATTTTTCTTATGTTTGTAAATATTTTTTTATTTTTTGTAACTTAGTTCTTTTTTATTTTTTGTACTTTAGCTAGTTTATTTAATTGTATTTATTTGTAGCAATTGTATTTAATTAATTTATTGATAGTGTAGTGTTAGGTTAATTGTAGGTAATTGTAGGTAGTTTATTTAATTAATTTATTGATAGTCTAGTGTTAGGTTTATTTGTAACTTAGGTTAGGATTTCTTTTACAGGTAAATTTGTAATTATTTTAACTATTTTAGCTATTAAATAGTTCTTAACTATTTAATAGCTATTGTACCTGGTTAAAATAAATACAAAGTTACCTGTAAAATAAATATAAATCCTAAAATAGCTATAATATAATTATAATTTATATTGTAGCTATATTAGGGTTTATTTTACAGGTAAGTATTTAGCTTTAAATAGGAATAATTTATTTAATAAGAGTTAATTAATTTCGTTAGATTTAAATTATATTTAATTTAGGGGGGTGTTAGTATTAGGGTTAGACTTAGCTTTAGGGGTTAATACATTTATTAGAATAGCGGCGAGATTCGGTCGGCAGATTAGGGGTTAATAATTGAAGTTAGGTGTCGGCGATGTTAGGGAGGGCAGATTAGGGGTTAATACTATTTATGATAGGGTTAGTGAGGCGGATTAGGGGTTAATAACTTTATTATAGTAGCGCTCAGGTCCGGTCGGCAGATTAGGGGTTAATAAGTGTAGGCAGGTGGAGGCGACGTTGAGGGGGGCAGATTAGGGGTTAATAAATATAATATAGGGGTCGGCGGTGTTAGGGGCAGCAGATTAGGGGTACATAAGTATAACGTAGGTGGCGGTCGGCAGATTAGGGGTTAAAAAATTTTTTTCGAGTGTCGGCGATGTGGGGGGACCTCGGTTTAGGGGTACATAGGTAGTTTATGGGTGTTAGTGTACTTTAGAGTACAGTAGTTAAGAGCTTTAGAAACCGGCGTTAGCCCAGAAAGCTCTTAACTACTGACTTTTTTCCTGCGGCTGGAGTTTTGTCGTTAGATGGCTAACGCTCACTTCAGAAACGACTCTAAATACCGGAGTTAGAAAAATCCCATTGAAAAGATAGGATACGCAATTTACGTAAGGGGATCTGCGGTATGGAAAAGTCGCGGCTGAAAAGTGAGCGTTAGACCCTATTTTGAGTGACTCCAAATACCGGCGGTAGCCTAAAACCAGCGTTAGGAGCCTCTAACGCTGGTTTTCACGGCTACCGCCAAACTCTAAATCTAGGCCTAAGTGATCCCTAATCTAATACCTTCCTTACCAAAAGGGACTCCTTATCCTAACACCTCCCCCACACAATGAAATTTCCTAACTAACCCCTCTCCCACCCAAAGGGACTCCCCAACCTAACACCTCCTAACTTTAAGGGACTCCCTAATCTAACACCTGAAGGGACTGCGTAACCTAACACCTCCCCACCCTAAGGGTCTCCCTAACCCAACCCCTCCCTTCCTCAAAGGGACTCCCTAATTTAACACCTCCCCCAAGAAAAGAAACTCCCTAATCAAGCACCTCCCTCACCCAAAGGAACTACCTAACCTAACACCTTCCAGCCCAAAGGAACTCCTGAAGATAACACCTCCCTCAGCCAAAGCTACTCCCTATCCTATAACTTCCAACACCCAAAGGGACTCCTAAACCTAACACCACCACTAAATAAAGGGACTTAGTAACTCAACACCTCACCCATTAAGGGCCAGATTACGAGTGGTGTGCTAACTGTTACACACAAATTATATTGGGTTTATCGTGGCTGTTTGCACGCATCGGATGTAGCGTTCGTATTACAAATTGAAATTAAACGCAATCATTTGAGAGCAATTACATTTAAAACATGTTAAATAATATTTATGTAATATTCATTTTTAATAAAGTGTTATACTGTGTATTTACTGTAAATATTTCCCATTCCAATGTTCTGCATATAGCAGAATATGTTTTATGTATTTATAAATAGATATTCGTATATATATCTGTATATATCTATATATAATCATCTATATATAAGTATAGATATATATTTTACCAAAATGCCATCAGATATATGTAGAAATATGTACAGTATGTATGAATAAATAGAACATATTCTGCTATGTGATGAACATTGGTCTGTGAAATATTCATATTTTCATGTCAGGTTAGTACACTTAAGAATCAGGTTTGCGTGAAAGTAGGGTGTTAGGTTTTTTCCACTTTTATTGCTCTGTTAACTTCTATGGGGGAATATGTTAACTACAGCGTTTTGCACGCATTGGCTTAGCGCACAAGCAAAACCTTTTACTTTCAACTTGTAATACGAGCGCTACCCAACGCGCACACAAATCTTACTTCTAGCGGAGTTAGTGCGCGAGTGCGAACTATAAATACCACTCCACACATAATCTGGCCCTAAATGAGACTTCCTAATTTAAGACCTCCCCCACCCTAAGGGACCCCCTAATCTAACACTTTCCTCACCAAAAGGGACTCCCTAACCTAACACCTCTCTTACCAAAAGGAACGTCCTAGCCAAACACCACCCCCACACACAAGGACTCTCTAAGCTAACACTTCTCTAACCCAATAGGAATTGATGGAAGACCCTTGAGACCATCATCTTTAATTAGGTTCCTACTTTAATCCTCATTCCAGTGATGTTGTTGCATTTCTCTTGCTTGAATTAACTTTCTATAGTGTTACAGAATTTGGATAAATAAGTATCACAAAATACACTAACTGTGATCTTAGAAAGTGTCATACTCAATTTAATCAATTCTGACCCTTAACAGTGGTAGAACACTGTACTGAGTTTGGCTTGTTAATAAATAGGTTTCATACACAATATCAAAAATTGCATTTATTGTTTAATAATTATAGATGAAAATGTGTTAGGAGGAGCATTTTATTTATATGTAACAATAAACAGCTAGAAATGTAGAACAGACAAATTAATTAAGTAGATGGAATTTCATCTGTAATCAGCCTGCCCTTGCAGTGATAGATTGTGTCCTTGTGTCCTATAGTTAGTTATGTAACCAGGACCAGATATCGCTGGAAAGTTAAACAGAGTGGTTATTTCTTAAACTTCAAGGTCAGAGAGCAGCACATGATTGATGCCTGGGGTTGATTTACACAGTGAGCATTACATTTCTTGAATAACATTTACCAGCTGCATATTTTCATACACATCAATACACTGGGTCTTCTAAAAATGTATTGCTATTGCTTATATTTGTTCAGGACATTCTATTAAAAAAAATATATATATATATATGTATAAAAGATGTCAGCAGACGATAAGAACCAAAAGGCCCATCTAAGTTGACCGTATACGATATCTGAAGTATAGTTTTAAAGGGACACTGCTAAAATTAAACTTTTATGAATGAGAGAGTGCATATGTCAGAAACTATGGGCTAGATTACTGAAGAAGCACAATTGACAGCACAGGGTGTATTAATTTACGCCTAGATTACGAGTTTCGCGTTAAGAGCGGCTCGGTAATAATTTGCAAGTTATTTCCATCGCTCACCTTTAATAGCGCTGCTATTACAGGTTTGCAAAAACCTGTCGTTAGCAGGCAATATGGCAGCGTTGAGCTCCATACCGCACTCAAATACCAGCGCTGCTTTGAGCTGGTTTTACGTGCTTGTGCATGATTTCCCCATAGACATCAATGGGGAGAGCCGGCTAAAAAAAAGCCTAACACCAGCAAAAAAGGAGCGTAAAGCTCCGTAACGCAGCCCCATTGATTTCTATGGGGAAAGAAAAGTTATGTTTACACCTAACACCCTAACTTAAACCCCCGAGTCTAAACATCCATAATCTGCCGCCCCCGACATTGCCGAAACCTACATTACACTTATTAACCCCTAATCTGCCGCCCCCAACGTCACCGACACCTACATTACACTTATTAACCCCTAATCTGCCGCCAATAACATCGCAGCCACCTATCTACACTTATTAACCCCTAATCTGCCGCCCCAACTTTGCCACCGCCACTATACTAAAGTTATTAACCCCTAAACCTCTGGCCTCCCACATCACTAACACTAAATAAATAAATATATTAACCCCTAAACCTAACCCTAAGTCTAACCCTAACACCCCTAACTTTAATATAATTAAAATAAATCTAAATAAAAATTAGTATCATTACCTAACTAATTCCTATTTAAAACTAAATACTTACCTATAAAATAAACCCTAAGCTAGCTACAATATAACTAGTAGTTACATTGTAGCTAGCTTAGGTTTTATTGTTATTTCACAGGCAAGTTTGTATTTATTTTAACTAGGTAAACTAGTTAGTAAATAGTTATTAACTAATTAATAACTACCTAGCTAAAATAAATACAAAGTTACCTGTAAAATAAAACCTAACCTGTCTTACACTATCACCTAACATTACACTACAATTAAATAAATTACATTAATTAAATACAATTAACTAAATTACAAAAAACCCCCACTAAATTACACAAAATAAAAAATAAATGATCAAATATTTAAACTAATTACACCTAATCTAATAGCCCTATCAAAATAAAAAAGCCCCCCCCCCCCAAATAAAAACCCCTAGCCTAAACTAAGCTGCCAATAACCCTTAAAATGGCCTTTTGCAGGGCATTGCCCCAAAGAAATCAGCTCTTTTACCTGTAAAAAAAAAATACAAACAACCCCCCAACAGTAAAACCCACCACCCATACAACCAAACCCCCCAAAGAAAATCCAATCAGCCAATAGAATGCAAGCTCAATCCTATTGGCTGATTGGATGCTTTCACCTTTAATTCCGGTTGGCTGATAGAATTCTATCAGCCAATCAGAATTCAAGGGATTCCATCTTGGATGAAGTCATTTAAAGGAACCTTCAGTGTACGGCTGGGACCGTATGAAGAGGATGCTCCACGCCAAATGTCTTGAAGATGGAGCCGCTTCCCGTCGGAAGGATGAAGATAGAAGATGCCGCCTGGATGAAGAATTCTTGCCGCTTGGATGAAGACTTCTCCCGGCTTTGTTGAGGATGGATGTCTGGTCTTCAAAAACTGTAAGTGGATCTTCGGGGGTTAGTGTTAGTTTTTTTTTAAGGGTTTATTGGGTGGGTTTTAGATTAGGGGTTTGGGCAGCGAAAAAGAGCTAAATGCCCATTTAAGGGCTATGCCCCTCCAAATGCCCTTTTCAGGGCAATGGGGAGCTTAGGTTTTTTAGATAGGATTTTATTTGGGGGTTTGGTTGTGTAAGTGGTAGGTTTTACTGTTGGGGGGTTGTTTGTATTTTTTTTTACAGGTAAAAGAGCTGATTTCTTTGGGGCAATGCCCCGCAAAAGGCCCTTTTAAGGGCTATTGGCAGTTTGGTTTAGGCTAGGGTTTTTTTTTATTTTGGGGGGGGGCTTTTTTATTTTGATAGGGCTATTAGATTAGGTGTAATTAGTTTAAATAGTTGATAACTTCTTTTTTATTTTGTGTAATTTAGTGTTTTTTTTTTGTAATTTAGTTAATCAGATTGAGCTTGCATTCTATTGGCTGTTCCGATTAGCCAATAGAATGCGAGCTCAATCTGATTGGCTGATCGGATCGGCCAATCGGATTGAACTTGATTCTGATTGGCTGATTCCATCAGCCAATCAGAATTTTCCTACCTTAATTCCGATTGGCTGATGGAATTCGAGGGACGCCATCTTGGATGACGTCCCTTAAAGGAGCCTTCATTCGTCGGTAGTCCGTCGGGCCAGCAGGATGTTCCTCGTCGGAGGTCTGCAAGATGGATCCGGAAGAAAGAAGATTGAAGATGCCGTTGATAGAAGACTTCAGCCGGATCATGGACCTCTTCAGCTCCCGCTTGGATGAAGACTTCAGCCGTATCATGGACATCTTCAGCCCCCCGCTTGGGCTTGGATCAAGACATCGGAGGAGCTCTTCTGGATCGATCGGTGAACCTGGTATGGTGAAGATAAGGTAGGAAGATCTTCAGGGGCTTAGTGTTAGGTTTATTTAAGGGGGGTTTGGGTTAAATTAGGGGTATGTGGGTGGTGGGTTGTAATGTTGGGGGGGGTATTGTATGTGTTTTTTTTACAGGCAAAAGAGCTGAATTCTTTGGGGCATGCCCCGCAAAGGGCCCTGTTCAGGGCTGGTAAGGTAAAAGAGCTTTGAACTTTAGTAATTTAGAATAGGGTAGGGCATTTTTTATTTTGGGGGTCTTTGTTATTTTATTAGGGGGCTTAGAGTAGGTGTAATTAGTTTAAAATTGTTGTAATATTTTTTTTAATGAAAAAAAGTTTTTTATTGATTTTTCAACGTTTTACAAATATAAAATCAGACCAACCGTGTTACAATTTCAATTGATTTACAATTCTTTGTGTTACTAAATAATATGATTAAAGGTATATAACAAAAAGACCACCACATAGCAGACAATAAGTAATAAGTAGATGTGCTTAACGCGACCGTTAGTTGACAGTCCTGTCCCTAGAGGACTCTTTAATGCTCCATTTAGACCCTCTCAGGAGGAGGACCCGGCTCAGCATTCATGACCTTAAGTTGTTACCAAAATTTCTAGCCCCTACCACAGGAAAATTGGATTCAACTCTTAAAGAGGGGAGAGGGGGATGTGTTGTGACCCACCCAGACTAGCTGGGCAGGAGCGGAAGTGGCAGGGGCCAGACTCATATCTCCTTTCCTAGCCTCACTTAGCTCTTCTATCTATTTCTAGCCTCGGTATACATTATCCAGGGCTCCCACATTAGTAGAAACTGTTCTTTTCTATCTAGAATATCTGCGGAGGCGCTGCTCATTTGGTAATAATAGTCAACTTTATTCTTGATTATCAAAAAAGAGGGTACTGTGGTCTTCCAATATCTTGCTATAGTTAGCCTGGTTACAGTGCAAATCAGCGCTACTAATTTGTTTGCATTTCTGGATAGATTTGATATAGGCTCGTGTAACAGTGCCTGGGAAGGAGTTAAGTTAATTTGCCTATCTAGGATTTCACTTAGGAGCTCTGATGTTTGGGACCATATGCGTGATACATGACAGCAGTTCCACCACATATGTGCATATGTGCCGCTTTCATTACAGCCACGTAAACAACTTGTGTTCGCGTGCGCTGCGTGGATTCTCGATGGGTGGAAGTACCATCTGTAAGCTACCTTGAGAAAGTTTTCCTTCAAATGCGCACAAATAGAGAAGGAAGTACCAGATTTCAAAATATCGCACCACTTTTCAGCGGTCCATATAATATTGAACTCTGTCTCCCATTTTATCATAAATGGTAGTTTATTAAGTTTGGATGGGGTATTAAATAGGATATATAAGTTAGAGATCGCCCCTCTCATTCGTTCAGTGGCCAAACAGAGTCTCTCTAAATAAGAACTAACAGTTAGCTGATTTTGTCCTATAACTTCATCTACTCTCGCTCTTAATTGCAGGTAATGAAACCAACTCTCTCTTCCTTGTTTATTTAAATCGGCATATTGCTGGAATGTGAATAGCTTGGTGCCTTCCAGGGCATCTGCAATGCGGTACAGGCCCTTGTTAGCCCACTTTTCCTGTGTAGTTAGGTCATAATGGGTAGATAATGTCACTAGGGGGGTCGCCTTCGACCCTTTGGGTATCAAAGTGTATTTGGTTGTTAGTGTTTCCCACAGTGCCAGTGTGTGTGCTATAGTAATAAAGCTTCTCCATTTAGGGGGCCTATCTTTTTTAGCAGTCCACAACAGTTTATAAATGGGGTGTATCTTCATCATATCTGATTCTATTTGAACCCATTGAATTCTATCTAGGTGGTTATGCCACAGAGAGGACTGTGCCAACCTGGCCGCGTAATAGTACGCCATGAGGTCTGGCATTCCCATCCCCCCTCCTGTTTTATGTCTGAGAAGTGTTTGTTTATTAACTCTGGATCTTCAGTATTTCCAAATTAACGCTACCAGGTCTTTTTGTGTTTTCCGTAACACAGTGGTGGAAACGTTTATAGGTAGTGAACGAAAGAGATACAAAATTTTGGGTAGAACCATCATCTTAATTGATGTCAACCTGCCATATAAAGAGATGTTTAGTTTGTTCCACCTTGATAGTAAAGTTTTAATATGAGTGAACATAGGTGTGTAGTTCAGTTTGTAAAGATGGTCCAGGTTGTTCGGGATTATGATACCCAAATACTTTATGCCCTTGTCAGCCCAATTAAAATCAAAATTCAGGATCAATAATTTTTTGGTATGTTCTGGGAGATGTGTACTGATTGCCTCGCACTTATCATTGTTAATCTTGTATCCCGAGATGTTAGCGAATCTATTAATCGTGGAGTATACTAGAGGGAGTGAAATCATGGGCTTAGTAATTGACAAAATTACGTCATCTGCGAATAGACTGATCTTGTGTTCCCTGTCGCCTATCTTAATGCCATTAATATCTACATTTTGCCTGATGCTTGTTGCCAGCGGTTCAATGCATAGGGCGAACAGCAATGGTGATAATGGGCACCCCTGTCTGGTTCCATTAAGAATTTTTATAGGTGAGGATTTATAGCCCGCTATTCTGATGAAGGCGGAAGGGTGGGAGTATATTGCCGAAATTGCTGTACAAAAATTTCCCCTAAAGCCCATATTTTTTAGCACTGCGGTGAGGTAATCCCAATTTACACGATCAAATGCCTTCTCTGCGTCCAATGAAAGAAACAGAGAAGGCACATTTTGTTTGGAAGCATAGTCCACAAGATCAATAATTTTCCGAATGTTATCTGGGGCCTCTCTATTACGGATAAAGCCCACCTGATCTTGATGGATGAGCTTTGGAAGAATGTCATTTAGTCTAGTTGCTAAGATTTTTGTAAATAACTTAATATCTAGATTAATCAGGGAGATAGGCCTATAATTTTTACAGTGTTGTTTACATTTCCCAGGTTTAGGGATTACCGATATACGAGCCTCAAGAAGTTCCTTGGGTATAGTCCCCCCTCTAGTATATGGTTGAAACTCTCAACTAAGATGGGGCCAAGATCCTGTGCAAACGTTTTATAGAAAATACCTGAGTACCCATCGGGGCCTGGCGCCTTACCCATCTTTAAATTTCGTATTGCTAAATTCACTTCATGGATAGTTATTGGCGAATTTAGCTTATCTAGGTCTTCTGTTGCTATTTTGGGTAAGTTACAATCCTGTAGGAATGCATTTGTATCCCTATCTAGTGTGATAGTATTTTTGGATGGGGGCAGGGCATAAAGTTTCTGGTAATACTGGGCAAAAGTGTCAGCAATGATCTGTGGATGGTTTGAGATCTGCCCATTTGTCATTTGAATTTGTGGTACTGTGGATGTCCTAGTCATTTCTTTTAATTTAAATGCTAACAGTTTATCAGGTTTGTTGGCTTGTATGAAGTATTGAGTATCAATCAGTTTTAGGGACCTGGTAGCCTCCTTTGTTAACAGCTGATCCAGAGCATTTTCTTTGTCTCTCAGTAGCTTTAATGTTTTGTCATCTAGTGATAGCTGGTGCTGTGATTGCAGGTGTTTAATCTCGCTTCTAGTACTTTCTAGCTGAGTCAAATACGCTTTATTCTGTTTGTTAGATTCTTTTATTAGAATTCCCCTGGCAAAGGCTTTTAAAGCTCCCCAAATATACAAGGGGTTAGATACTGAGTTTTGATTAAGTGTTAAAAAGTGAGAGATTTCTGTCTGCAAATTTTGCGTAAATAATTTATCTCTGAGCAAAGTTGGGTTTATAGTCCAGCTTCTGCCCCTATAAGGGTCAATTAAGCCACTTAATTTTGTTAGTACTACGTTGTGATCTGACCATGTGGTTGGTATAATATCTGAGGCTAATATCAAAGGGGACATAGTTTGGCTAACCAGAATATAGTCTATTCTTGAGTAAACATTGTGTGAGGTGGAGTAGAATGAATAATCTCTTGTTTTTGGGTTTATATATCTCCAGCTATCTATAAGATTATGGTCAAGAATAAAATCAAACAGAAGCTTCTTGGAGCTTTGAGATGGAGATGTGCGTGGGATCGCTGACTTGTCTAGTTCAATATTGGCTACTAAATTGAAGTCTCCCCCTATGATTAAGCGAGATTTTTTCCATGTGGTTAGCATCATTCCTAACTTAGACAAAAATGTGGCCTGAGATTCATTAGGGGCATATATATTTCCCAATATAACATGTGTGTCGTGTATCCTGCCCTTAACTATAATGTATCTCCCAGCCTTGTCAATAATTACCTCGTCCTCCTTAAGATTTAGCTCTGAATGGACCAGAATGGAAACACCGCATTTCTTGGATTGGCAGGTGGCATGAAATTGTGTGGGGTAATTTCTATCCCAATTTTTAGGGGTTTTTATTTTTGTAAAATGGGTTTCCTGCAATAGGATGATGTGGGCTTTCATAGATTTATATGTGTCTAAGGCTTTACGTCTCTTGATGTGGGAGTGTAACCCTCGAACATTATGTGTGACTATATTTAAAGACATTTCCTACCTACGTGTACAGTGAGAGAGTGAGTAGAGAAAAATAAAGAAGACTCCTGAAACACAGGTAAAGAAGCTTACCACTCGTTGGCTGGCCGGGACCCCCTCCCTGTATGAAAGTAGAGCTGTCAAGTCTGTCTCATGGAACACATAGCTGCTGTAACATACCTCTATGTAATATATGACATGCTAAGATGAGAAAATATGTAACGGTTAGTCTGAGCAATAACAAATCAATGAACAACTGACCTTGTTCGGTCCGAACTTGGATCTTTGATCCAGGAATGCAATATGACATAGCAATAACAAATAAAATAAAGAAACTAGCAAACATAAATAACTAATACAACAAAAGAAACTTCGGGCATACATTATTGGCATATTGAATGCCTATTACCTCGGTGATATAACCAAAACAACTTTGACTCTGGATAAGGGTGAGCCCTATGATTCTGGACTTATAACAATAATCTAACTATTTAGAAACATTAAGTCCAAGTCAAGAGTCATTTCATTTCTTTCGGGCTTGTTCTCAGAATTTAAGCCCCCCTTAGTGGTGATACTTCCCTTTAGGGAACGTGCAGAATTATAGTCATAGCTTGGGAATTATTTCTGCAAGTCAGGTCGGGCTCTCCGGTTCTTGATTTCTCTTCTTAGCCTTCCCATTTTTAAGCACCGGTGTCCAGGTGCGGCTCAAAGCTTTCCTTTGCGGCTTGGGAGACTGTGATGGTGACTGTGATGATTTCTCAATATGGAGCTTGTTTAAAATTGATTGTCCCTCATCAATTGTGGCACAAGAGTATGTTGTTTTGTCCACTGTAAAGGACAACTTGAAGGGGAATCCCCATCTGTATTTAATTTGGGCGTTAGCCAGGGCTGCTACTATCGGCTTGAATTCTCTTCTCTTCTTCAGAGTGATAGGGGAGAGATCCGCAAATATTTGAATTTTATGGTCCTCATAAGTGATCTCTGGAACTCCCCGCACTGCTTGCATAATTCTATCTTTAATATGGTAATAGTGAAGTTTTGTTATCACATCTCTGTGGGCCCCTGGTGTTGGAGGCTTAACTAAGGCTCGGTGAACTCTGTCCATAAGAAGGAAAGATGCATCTTCCTCTGGTAATATTTGTTGGAAGATTTGTGTAATAACGTCTTGAAGGTTATTATATTTTTCAGGTAAGTTGCGTATGCGAATGTTCGATCTCCGAGATCGGTTTTCCAGATCTTCCAGGTGGTCCTCCAGTTTTTGTATTTGCGCTTGTTGTGCGCTAACTGTTGCTTGTAACTCTGGGATCTCCTCTATTAAGTCATCGACTTTATCCTCAATTGCTGAAGTTCTCTCACCAATGTCAGCAATCTCTTGTGTTAATTCTGAAAGGGCCGCTCTCATTTCTTCATGAAACATTTGTTTTATCTGCTTTAAGAGGGCCTCATTGGAGGAGGTTGATTTCTGGGATACAATGGGGGGGATCCTCCGTGTCTTCTTCTTGTTCCATCCGTTGAGATAGGTCTAGCATAGCCTGTTTCTTTTTCTGTTGTGACTTGGAAAGGCACTCTTTAACCGATTGCGTGCAGCTTTTCATCTTCTAGATGTATCTTCCCAAAGCAGGGAGTGTTGGTTGGTGCTGAGGTTTCCGTGCTTTTGAGAACCTATCGCTCTGATAGCTACGTAGCAGCCCTGGGAGCCTTAATCTTTCAGAGAGCCACTCTGCCCCTTGACTTTACACAGACATGCCCGAAGTAATCTTCATCTAGATCATTTAAGCATTTATTATATCCATTAGTGCTTGAGAGTAGGGGGAGTTTGGCATATAAAAAACAATCTTTCCTGATAGGGTGAGATGAGTTAGGGCCTGCAGTAATCACCTCTCTTGTTTTCCCTGTCGCCTCAGTTGCTGTGGGCTAAAGGATGAGAGAGCAGCGGGTGGAATCAGCCCTTATAGGTAATAAATCACCCTATCTAGAGTCCATTTATGTGATGTAGATCATCCAGGAAAAAGTATAGAAAGTCTCTATTTTCTGGGTTCAGTTAATTTTCAGTTAGCACTCACCTCCCCTGGGGAGTCTGTCCTCACAGGACCATCACGGGCAGGGGATTTTGGATATGACCCACCAGCAGGCTAACTGGCAGGAAAGGGGTGAGGAGGGAGTGCTATTTTTTCACAAGTAATTAACAGTGTAATGTAGCTGGTGAAGGCAGGCAAAGACAGTTCCAGACTGCTCCAGGTTGCAGGCTAGCTTCCGATGACTTTCCCCCCCCCCCCCCCCCCTCTACTAGGAGAGATATTGAGTTAAAGCTAGTGCCCAAGTTGTATGTTCAGCTCTAAAATTAGTACAGCCTGGGAGCAAGTAATAATGTATGTGGTATGCTGCAGACTTGTGAGGCTTTTTCAGGTCTCTCTCTTTGCTTAATTGCAGCTGAATGTAATGTCTTACATACCCCCAACAAGTCTCTTATAATGTCCCAGATGCCCAGAAAGTATTTGTGTGGTAAGATGTCAGAGAGTGCTTAAATGCGTACCTTGAAAATGGCGGTTCGCGCCAAATTCCGTTTTTTCCCTGCTTTCCTTTTACATTGATTGCAGCAGTTCCTGTTGATTAATTGGGGGTAATTGTTCACTGTGTATCTTAGTCGTGGCCGGTATTATGGCCTCAGTGATGCTTGAAGGCCTCCGGTGCAACTTTCCGGTCCGGAGTAGGCCGCAACCCCGGACTCTCCTAGTTTTCTTCTGGAGCTCAGGTCCGGATCGGATTCCGACTTCCAAAATTTTGCGGTTTGCAAGCTGAATTCGAGTGTCCAGGCTGAGGGTACTACTCTGTGCTTAGTAATAGCCTTTCAGGTCTATATAGATCACTTTTTGCCAGTTTAAAAACTTTTTCTCTCAGGAGCTCTTCAAAAGCACTGCTGCATCGATGGCTGGCTAGCTCCGCCCCCAAAATTGTTGTAATATTTTTATGATGTTTGTAAATATTTTTTTATTTTTTGTAACTTAGTTCTTTTTTATTTTTTGTACTTTAGTTAGTTTATTTCATTGTATTTATTTGTAGATATTGTATTTAATTAATTTATTGATAGTGTAGTGTTAGGTTTAATTGTAGGTAATTGTAGGTATTTTATTTAATTAATTTATTGATAGTGTAGTGTTAGGTTTAATTGTAACTTAGGTTAGGATTTATTTTACAGGTAATTTTGTAATTATTTTAACTATTTTAGCTATTGTACCTGGTTAAAATAAATACAAAGTTACCTGTAAAATAAATATAAATCCTAAAATAGCTATAATATAAATATAATTTATATTGTAGCTAGATTAGGATTTATTTTACAGGTAAGTATTTAGCTTTAAATAGGAATAATTTATTTAATAAGAGTTAATTAATTTCGTTAGATTTAAATTATATTTAATTTAGGGGGTGTTAGTGTTAGGGTTAGACGTAGCTTTAGGGGTTAATACATTTATTAGAATAGCGGTGAGCTCCAGTCGGCAGATTAGGGGTTAATGTTTGAAGTTAGGTGTCGGCGATGTTAGGGAGGGCAGATTAGGGGTTAATACTATTTATGATAGGGTTAGTGAGGCGGATTAGGGGTTAATAACTTTATTATAATAGCGGTGCAGTCCGCTCTGCAGATTAGGGGTTAATAAGTGTAGGCAGGTGGAGGCGACGTTGTGGGGGGCAGATTTGGGGTTAATAAATATAATATAGGGGTCGGCGGTGTTAGGGGCAGCAGATTAGGGGTACATAAGGATAACGTAAGTAGCGGCGCTTTGCGGTCGGCAGATTAGGGGTTAATTAATGTAGGTAGCTGGCGGCGACGTTGTGGGGGGCAGGTTAGGGGTTAATAAATATAATATAGGGGTCGGCGGTGTTAGGGGCAGCAGATTAGGGGTACATAAGGATAACGTAGGTGGCGGTCGGCAGATTAGGGGTTAATTATTGAAGGTAGCTGGCGGCGACGTTGTGGGGGGCAGGTTAGGGGTTAATAAATATAATATAGGGGTCGGCGGTGTTAGGGGCAGCAGATTAGGGGTACATAAGGATAACGTAGGTGGCACTCGGCAGATTAGGGGTTAAAAAAATTTAATCGAGTGGCGGCGATGTGGGGGGACCTCGGTTTAGGGGTACATAGGTAGTTTATGGGTGTTAGTGTACTTTAGAGCACAGTAGTTAAGAGCTTTATGAACCGGCGTTAGCCCAGAAAGCTCTTAACTACTGACTTTTTTCTGCGGCTGGAGTTTTGTCGTTAGAATTCTAACGCTCACTTCAGCCACGACTCTAAATACCGGAGTTAGAAAGATCCCATTGAAAAGATTGGATACGCAATTGACGTAAGGGTATCTGTGGTATGGAAAAGTCGCGGCTGAAAAGTGAGCGTTAGACCCTTTCCTGACTGACTCCAAATACCGGCCGTAGCCCAAAACCAGCGTTAGGAGCCTCTAACGCTGGTTTTCACGGCTACCGCCAAACTCTAAATCTAGGCCTAGGAGAGGTGATAAGCCTCTTTAAAGGGACACTCAATCAAAATTAAACTTTCATTATTCAGATAGAGCACGCTATTTTAAATAACTTTCCAATTTACTTCCATTAACAAAATGTGCACTTTTTTTTCTATTTAAACTTTTTGAGTCACCAGCTCTTACTGAGCATGTACAAGAATAAGTGTGTATGCATTTGTGATTGGTTGATGGCTGTCACATGGTACGTGTATGCATTTGTGATTGGCTGATGGCTGTCACATGGTACGTGTATGCATTTGTGATTGGCTGATGGCTGTCACATGGTACAGGGGGAGTGGAAAAGATATAACTTTTAAAATTGTCAGAAAAAAATCTACTCATTTGAAGTTCAGACTAAGTGCTATTGCATTGTCTTGTTATCTTGCATTTGTTGATTATGCAAATCTACTGTGTTGACAGGTCCTTTAAAGAGAAAGTCTACTCTAAATGATTATTGTTTTAAAAGTTAGATAATCCCTTTATTACCCATTTCCCAGTTTTGCATAACCAACACTGTTATATTAATATACCTTTTACCTCTATGATTACCCTTATCTCAGTGATTTTTTTTTATTTATTTTTTTAGCTTTTTACAATCTGTCATTTTAGCCAGTTAGTGCTGGTTCTTGTGAACTGATTGAAGCAAACAAACAAGTTCCACATCACTATGTTATTTAGCCAAATTTATTCAAGAATGTGAATCCAACATTCTGGAATACATTTTTCTGAATAACATAGTGCTGTGGAACTTTGTTTGTTTGCTTCTGTGATACTTTGGAGGCTTGCAGTGGGCCTTTGCTTATCATGTGCACTACCTATGGGACTTTGCTGATTCATGTTTATACATTGTCTTGTGAACCCATTATCCTTCTCCATGGGAATGAGCACAATGTTATCTATATGGTACAAATTAACTAGCACTGTCTGGCTGTAGTGCAAGAGAATTCCAGAGGACAGGAGCAGCATGTGAGTATTGGAGGCAAGAGAGGGGAGAAGAAATAATAGGATCAAAGAGGGCGGGCTGGAGAGTATATGGAGATTAGTGAGGAAATATAGTTGGGAGTGAGGTTGTTGAGTGTATCATAGGTTAGGGTTAATATTTTTTAAATGGTATTCTAAAATGTAGACCTGCAGAGCGGCAACTTAGGTGGATGCGTCTGGCTAAAGCATTCATGATAGATTGGACAGGGGAGAGGAGGGATTTGGGAAGGACAAGTGGTAGTAAGTTACAATAGTTATTACATGATAAAATGAGGGAATGGATTAGTATTTTTGTAATGTATTGGGTAAGGAAAGGGCAAATTCTGGAAATGTTGCATAAGTGTGCTCAGCAGGATTTGGTAAGTCTTTGTATATGTAGAATGAATGTGAGTTCAAAGTAGGGTGACCATATTGCCGCTTTAAGAAGGGACAAATATGAAAAATACATATGTCAGGGCTGTTTTTAAGGCTGTTTAAAGAAATGTTTTGTATAAGAACCCTGACATATGTATTTTTCATGTGTCCCTTTTTTAAGCTGCAATATGGTCACCCTAGCTCAAAGTCAAGTGTGACACCAAGACAGCGGACATGGGATGGAGTGCTCAGAATAAAGTCTCCAACAGTAGCAGAAATATCAGGTGTAGGGTGTCTGGGGGGGAGGGGAATTAAGAAGCAGCTCAGTTTTAGACAGGTTGAGTTGGAGGTAGTACAAAGATATCCAAGAGGAAATTGCAGAGGCAGAGTTAATAATATGGTTGGGTAAAGAAGGAGAGATATCAGGAGAGGAAAGATTTGGGTATCATCAGTTTATAAGTGGTAATGTAAATTAAAGGAGGATCTATGTTTTCCAAGGGATGATATAGATAGAAAAAAGCAAGGGGCAAAAGACAAAGGGGCATATGTATCAAGCTCTGTATGGAGCTTGATGCCCCGTGTTTCTGGCGAGCCTACAGGCGCGCCAGAAACAGCAGTTATGAAGCAGCGGTCACAAAGACCGCTGCTCCATAACCTGTCCGCCTGCTCTGAGCAGGCGGACACACATCGCCACAATACAACCCGATCTAGTACGATCGGGTTGATTGACACCCCCCCCTGCTGGATTGGCCGCGAGTCAGCGTTGCACCAGCAGCTCACAAAATGCTGAATACGGCGAGCGTATTGCTCGCCGTATTCAGCAAAGTCTGGCGGACCTGATCGGCACTGTCGGATCAGGTCTGCCAGACTTTGAAAACTAGAGGCCAAAGCCTCATGGTAATCCTACTGAGAGAGACAAATGATCACAATATATGTTGTTAAAGGAAACACTATATGAATAGTTTCAAAGAGAAACAGGAGAGGTCTGTGTCTTGGATGCCAAAATAATGTAGAATTTATTAGAGGAGATGATGGTCAACTAAGCAGTTTATAGGTAAAGACTAAATAAAGAATAGCTTCCCTTTGCTCTAGCTGATAGCAGGTCATTTGTAAATGTAATAAAAGCTGGTTTTGTTGAGTGTTTAGGGCCGAAACCAGATTGGAGTAAGTAAAGTAAAGCGTTAGTTGAGAGAAATTAAGTTAAAGATTTTAGGCTATAGGGGTAGTAAAAAAAATCCATTAAAAAAAAACTAAAACTGAAAAAGAAGAAAAAAGAAAACCTCCTGGCAAATTGCCATATACAATACGTATATTTTACTAGTGAGAATTACATCTCACACTGAGAATAACAACCGTGACATTGGTGGCAAACATGACGACCTTAAAGGGACAGTGTTTTAAATAGGGCATGTCATTTTTAACAACTTTCCAATTTACTTTTATTCTTAGTTGAAAGTTAAACCTAGGAAGACTCAGATGATAATTTATAAGACCTTTAAAGGGACACTCAGGTAAAATTAAATTGTAATGATTCAGATGCATGTAATTTTAAACATCTTTCCTATTTACTTCCATTAAAAAAATGTGCACAGTCTTTTATATTTACACTTTTTGAGTCACCAGCTCCTACTGAGCATGTGAAAGAATTCACAGACTATATGTATATGCATTTGTGATTGGCTGAAGGCTATCACATGGTACAGGGGGAATGGAAATATACATAACTGAAATTTGTTAGAAAATATTCTACTACTTATTTGAAATTCAGAGTAAATGCTATTGCATTGTCTTGTTATCTTGCATTTGTTTATTATGCAAATCTACTGTGTTTAGTGGTCCTTTAAGGTCTCTGCTTATCACATGCTTTTTATTTGCTTTTCACAACAGGGGAGAGGTAGTTCATGTCAACCATATAGATAACATTGTGATCACGCTTGTGGCAGACACTGCACTAATTGGCTAAAATGAAAGTCAATAGATAATAAATAAAATGTCATGTGATCAGGGGGCTGTCAGAAGATGCTGAGATACAAAGTAATCACAGCGGTAAAAGTTTATTAATATAACTGTGTTGGTTATGCAAAACTGGGGAATGGGTAATAAAGGGATTATCTATCTTTTTAAACAACAACAATTCTGGTGTTGACTGTCCCTTTAAACAAAAATAATACTACACATGGAGTAAAAGTACAGTTGAAAACAACTGAAAAGGGATTTGGGGTAATTCCCTGCACAATACATCAGTGAATTAATGCGTTTCCTTCATATACATATAAATTAATCACAATACATATAATCAGTATATATTACAATAAAATGCAGTGAAAAATGCACACATAAAAAGATATATAGTTAACATTCACACATGAAAAAAACCTTATCTTTGGGTTTCATAAAAAGTTCTTTGCTTTTCTTCCTGTTTTCGAAAGACACAGTCTTTCCCTCTTACCAATTGGGTCTGCTGCTCCTTTTAAAGCACTGGTGTAGTGCCTGTCAATATCAAACTCCAAATCAAAAAGCAACCTAGAGCGCAGAAGAGAAATACCATCTAAATGCAGTATTTGTGTAAAAACGTTACAAGATTGCACTCACAGACTCCAACCTCAAACATATGAGGTATGATAACGATATACTAGATTCCTTACGGCATAGAGTGTCTTAGGGTCTTTGCAACTGTTCAGCTGTTTCCACTGGCTCTTCCTAGCAGGATGCACAACCTAAGAAGGTGCCGATTCCGGATACCAGTAATGGTTTAAAAAAGTAACTTACTTCCGCTACTTGGTGTGTCTAAGAAAGGGTCGGCTCACAGACATGCTAATCTAACACGGTAGTTGCGGACACACAGCTTCACAAACGTGGGCGTGTCCTGACGCGTTTCACAGGGCTCCTCCCTGCTTCCTCAGAGGCTCTTCTGCGCTCTAGGTTGCTTTTTGATTTGGAGTTTGATTATACTGATCACATTGTTTTTTACTGGGCTTTTCCCAAACATGAGGTATTCATCTTCCAGAGACCTAAATGGTGCCCTAGTCTGTAATCTGTAGATCTATTTGACCTCTGTTTATACCAGAAGATTTTTTACATCACCTCATTAGTTTGCTCTTTCAATCAGTATACATCTCATATCCGACACTGTATGTTTTGCTTCCAAGAAATGTACTGCCACTAGATGCTTACTAATTCTATCCCTCAGGATTGTGGATCTACAGGGAGTGCAGAATTATTAGGCAAATGAGTATTTTGACCACATCATCCTCTTTATGCATGTTGTCTTACTCCAAGCTGTATAGGCTCGAAAGCCTACTACCAATTAAGCATATTAGGTGATGTGCATCTCTGTAATGAGAAGGGGTGTGGTCTAATGACATCAACACCCTATATCAGGTGTGCATAATTATTAGGCAACTTCCTTTCCTTTGGCAAAATGGGTCAAAAGAAGGACTTGACAGGCTCAGAAAAGTCAAAAATAGTGAGATATCTTGCAGAGGGATGCAGCACTCTTAAAATTGCAAAGCTTCTGAAGCGTGATCATCGAACAATCAAGCGTTTCATTCAAAATAGTCAACAGGGTCGCAAGAAGCGTGTGGAAAAACCAAGGCGCAAAATAACTGCCCATGAACTGAGAAAAGTCAAGCGTGCAGCTGCCAAGATGCCACTTGCCACCAGTTTGGCCATATTTCAGAGCTGCAACATCACTGGAGTGCCCAAAAGCACAAGGTGTGCAATACTCAGAGACATGGCCAAGGTAAAAAAGGCTGAAAGACGACCACCACTGAACAAGACACACAAGCTGAAACGTCAAGACTGGGCCAAGAAATATCTCAAGACTGATTTTTCTAAGGTTTTATGGACTGATGAAATGAGAGTGAGTCTTGATGGGCCAGATGGATGGGCCCGTGGCTGGATTGGTAAAGGGCAGAGAGCTCCAGTCCGACTCAGACGCCAGCAAGGTGGAGGTGGAGTACTGGTTTGGGCTGGTATCAAAGATGAGCTTGTGGGGCCTTTTCGGGTTGAGGATGGAGTCAAGCTCAACTCCCAGTCCTACTGCCAGTTTCTGGAAGACATCTTCTTCAAGCAGTGGTACAGGAAGAAGTCTGCATCCTTCAAGAAAAACATGATTTTCATGCAGGACAATTCTCCATCACACGCGTCCAAGTACTCCACAGCGTGGCTGGCAAGAAAGGGTATAAAAGAAGAAAATCTAATGACATGGCCTCCTTGTTCACCTGATCTGAACCCCATTGAGAACCTGTGGTCCATCATCAAATGTGAGATTTACAAGGAGGGAAAACAGTACACCTCTCTGAACAGTGTCTGGGAGGCTGTGGTTGCTGCTGCACGCAATGTTGATGGTGAACAGATCAAAACACTGACAGAATCCATGGATGGCAGGCTTTTGAGTGTCCTTGCAAAGAAAGGTGGCTATATTGGTCACTGATTTGTTTTTGTTTTGTTTTTGAATGTCAGAAATGTATATTTGTGAATGTTGAGATGTTATATTGGTTTCACTGGTAAAAAATAAATAATTGAAATGGGTATATATTTGTTTTTTGTTAAGTTGCCTAATAATTATGCACAGTAATAGTCACCTGCACACACAGATATCCCCCTAAAATAGCTATAACTAAAAACAAACTAAAAACTACTTCCAAAACTATTCAGCTTTGATATTAATGAGTTTTTTGGGTTCATTGAGAACATGGTTGTTGTTCAATAATAAAATTAATCCTCAAAAATACAATTTGCCTAATAATTCTGCACTCCCTGTATGATTTGCAATCCTTTCCTTCAGGGAACATTCTGTATTCCCAACATATGCCACCCATAAAGGGCACTAAATTATTTTAACCACCATCTTTAAGAGGCATGCCATCCTGTGTTTGAGGCAAATTATTTTACCAATGTGACTATGTCCGAAACAGCCACCAATAATAAGACAGTTGCATGTCACACAGCCATCAGTGTGAAAACACCTGGTTTATTTTACCAACCTCTATGTTGATTGGATCAGTCGGGTACCAATAAATGTTTTAGATTTCTCCCTTTTTTAAAACGCACTACAGGGCAGTCATAAAATACTTTACCAAAATGAATACCTGAAGAATACCAGATATCCAAGTGTTTAAATATAGCTTAATCATAACAACTCTTTTATGGACTAACGATAAAAGATTCTTCTGCTTGGAAATAAATTGTATTGCAGACTTCACTGGGTCTTAACTCACAGAATGCTAAAAGAAAAAGGGTGGACCCTCCAGCACTGTGGGATCTCTCAAAAGATTCTAGACAGGCATATTTTACTATACTTCTCTAAGGGGTGTTCTCTGCATTTCTGTATGTGAAGTAGATATGGGGGTTTTCTTACATTTACACTTTGTGATTTGTATTTTATATTACTTAAAGTGATAGTAAACCCAAAAACTTTTAAAATCTATTTTAAAACTTCATTATGTATGTGAAATATTTCAAATAAGTACCTGTTAAATGTTTTCACTTGTTTTGTAGTTATTCCTCATCAAAAATATTTTTCTTGCCAAGCCCATTTTTATCTCATTATGTGAACTCCATAATGATGTTTTACCAAGGTAGAAACATTATGGTGGCCCACATGCGCATATAATTATTTTAATAGTAACGCATGCGCATCATGACCCCTCAGTCCTAGCGTCACTATTCTGGCACAGGAAGCATGGTGGACTTCATGATAGTGACGTCAACATTGGTGGGAGTGGGGCACCACAACACTGAAGATTCACGGAACACAAGCATGGGGAATCATTTGTGTTACTTTGCTAGAGGTAAGTATAAGTACCCTCAGACTAATGAGTAAGTTGATTTGGTCTTAGTAAAAGGAAGTTAACCCCTAGACTAACAATATTTTTTTAACCCCTAGAAAAACTAGCATGTTTTTTTCTTATGATAAGGCAGTGACTTATGATAGAGTGACTAACCAGCAATTATTTTTAACCCCTAGACTAACAAGCACGTTGTTTTGTTCTTACAACACTCAGATTCAAAGCTTCAAAGCAATAGCAAATTTGGATGTAACAAACAACGATATACAGGGTACGTCCTATAAAAAACGGTTGTTAACGACCAAGGACGTACCCTGTACGTCGTCTGTGTTTTCAAGTGGTGGAAGAGATCCTGATCGCTTCCAGACGTTTTCATGTTATTGCAGTGATACCTCGATATTGAGGCATCCTGCAATAACATTTTTAAGCCATCTGATGCAGAGAGAGCCACATCAGATGCGCGCACTGGGGGCGGGAGCAGGTGGGAACACTACACTATGGCACAATTTGATTTTCATTTGGATAAGGTGGGAGAGAGGAGGGTGGGGATTTTTATCTAAGGGATCTGAGAGGGGTAGGGGTTGGTTATTGAGGGGGGGGCAGCTACACTACAGAAAACTATTTAAAACTTTAAAAAAACATATTTTATGGCAAACTGGGTACTGGCAAACAGATGCAAGTACCCAAGATTGCACACAATAAGGTAGAGGGTTAAAGAGGTTGGGGGCTAAGGGCGGAATCCTACACAGCAGAATATGGTTTAAAAAAAACAAAAAAACTTTTATTTTAGTACTGGCCAGTACTTAAAGGGACACTGTACCCAAAAAAATTATTTTGTGATTCAGATTGAGCATGCAATTTTAAGCAACTTTGTAATTTACTCCTATTATCAAATTTTCTTCATTCTCTTGATATCTTTATTTGAAATGCAAGAATGTAAGTTTAGATGCCGGCCCATTTTTGGTGAACAACCTGGGTTGTCCGTGCTGATTGGTGGATAAATTCATCCACCAATAAAAAAGTGCTGTCCAGAGTACTGAAACCAAAAAAACCTTAGATGCCTTCTTTTTCAAATAATGATAGCAAGAGAACTAAGAAAAATTGATAATAGGAGTAAATTAGAAAGTTGCTTAAAATCGCATGCTCTTTCTGAATTACAAAAGAAAAAATTTGGGTACAGTGTCCCTTTAAGATGGCTCGGACAACTGTAGGGTGGGGGAGGAAAGAGAGCTGTTTGGGAGGGATCAGGGGGTGGGATGTGTCAGGTGGGAGGCTGATCACTACACTAAAGCTAAAATTAACCCTGCAAGCTCCCTACAAGCTACCTAATTAACCCCTTCACTGCTGGGCATAATACAAGTGTGGTGCGCAGCGGCATTTAGCGGCCTTCTAAATGCCAAAAAGCAACGCCAAAGCCATATATGTCTGCTATTTCTGAACAAAGGGGATCCCAGAGAAGCATTTACAACCATTTGTGCCATAATTGCACAAGCTGTTTGTAAATAATTTCAGTGAAAAACCTAAAGTTTGTGAAAAAGTTTGTGAAAAAGTGAACGATTTTTTATATTTGATCGCATTTGGCAGTGAAATGGTGGCATGAAATATACCAAAATGGGCCTAGATCAATACTTTGGGTTGTCTGCTACACTACACTAAAGCTAAAATTAACCCTACAAGCTCCCTAATTAACCCCTTCACTGCTGGGCATAATACACGTGTGGTGCGCAGCGGCATTTAGCGGCCTTCCAATTACCAAAAAGCAACGCCAAAGCCATATATGTCTACTATTTCTGAATGAAGGGGATCCCAGAGAAGCTTTTACAACCATTTGTGCCACAATTGCACAAGCTGTTTGTAAATAATTTCAGTGAGAAACGTAAAATTGTGAAAAATGTAAAAAAACATTTTTTATTTGATCGCATTTGGCGGTGAAATGGTGGCATGAAATATACCAAAATTGGCCTAGATTAATACTTGGGATTGTCTACTACACTACACTAAAGCTAAAATTAACCCTACAAGCTCCCTAATTAACACCTTTACTGCTGGGCATAATACATGTGTGGTGTGCAGCGGCATTTAGCGGCCTTCTAATTACCAAAAAGTAACGCCAAAGCCATATAAGTCTGCTATTTCTGAACAAAGGGGATCCTAGAGAAACATTTACAACCATTTGTGCCATAATTGCACAAGCTGATTGTAAATAATTTCAGTGAGAAACCTACATTTTGTGAAAAAGTGAACATTTTTTTTTATTTGATCGCATTTATATACCAAAATGGGCCTAGATCAATACTTTGTGTTGTCTTCTAAAAAAAAATATATACATGTCAAGGGTTATTTAGGGATTCCTGACAGATATCAGTGTTCCAATGTAACTATCCCTAATTTTGAAAAAAAGTGGTTTGGAAATAGTAAAGTGCTACTTGTATTTATTGCCCTATAACTTGCAAGAAAAGCAAAGAACATGTAACCATTGGGTATTTCTAAACTCAGGACAAAATTTAGAAATTATTTAGCATGGGTGTTTTTGGTGGTTGTAGATGTGCAACAGATTTGGGGGGTCAAAGTTAGAAAAAGTTTGTTTTTTTCATCATATTTTATACATTTTTTTATAGTAAATTATATGATATGATGAAAATAATGGTATATTTAGAAAGTCCAGATAATAGCGAGAAAAACATAAATTATGCTTACCTGATAATTTTATTTCCATCATGGGAGGAGAGTCCACGGCTTCATCCATTACTTGTGGGAATTTAGAACTTGGCCACCAAGAGGAGGCAAAGACACCTCAGCCAAAGGCTTAAATACCTCACCCACTCCCCTCATCCCCCAGTCATTCTGCCGAGGGAACAAGGAACAGTAGGAGAAATATCAGGGTATAAATGGTGCCAGAAGAAAATACTAAATTTAGGTCTGCTCATTGGAGATACGGGCGGGGGCCGTGAACTCTCCTTCCCACAATGGAAATAAAATTATCAGGTAAGCATTATTTAGTTTTCCATTTAAAGGGGAGGAGAGTCCATGGCTTCATTCATTACTTGTGGGAACATATACCCAAGCTTTTAGAGGACACTGAATAAAACTGGGAGGGTAAAATGCGGGCCCTTAATCTGAGGGCACAACAGCCTGTAGAACCTTTCTCCCAAAAACAGCTTCTGCAGAAGCAAAAACGTCAAATTTGTAAAACTTAGTGAAGGTATGCAAGGAGGACCAGGTAGCCGCCTTGCAAATCTGCTCCATAGAAGCCTCATTTTTGAAGGCCCAGGATAAAGCTACCGCTCTAGTGGAATGAGCCGTAATCCTCTGAGGAGGCTTATGTCCCGCTGTCTCATAGGCCAAGTGGATCAAGCTCCTCAGCCAAAAAGACAAAGAAGTAGCAGAAGCCCTCTGACCCCTGCGCTTCCCTAAATACACAACAAAAAGAGATTTAGATTGTCTGAAATCATTCGTGGCCTGAAGATAGAATTTCAAAGCACGAACCACATCCAGATTATGAAGCAACCTTTCTTTAGGAGAAGAAGTGTTAGGACATAAAGAAGGAACAACTATCTCCTGATTGATGTTATGGTTAGACACCACCATGGAGAGAAACCCCAAGCCTGTGCGAAGAACAGCCTTATCCGCATGAAACACCAGATAAGGGGGCTCATATTGCAAGGCCGCCAGCTCAGGGACTCTGCGTGCTGATGCAATGGCCAACAGAAAGAGAACCTTCCAAAAGAGATCCCTTATGTCAAGAGAATGCATTGGCTCAAACGGAACACTCTGCAAGGTGGAGCAGTCTGCCTAAAAACAGGCCTGATTTGAGACAGAGCCTGAACAAAAGATTGGATGTCAGGGAGATCCGCGAGTCTCCCATGCAACAGAACAGATAAAGCCGAAATGTGTCCTTTTAGGGAACTAGCGGCGAGACCCTTCTCCAAACCCTCTTGGAGAAAGGTCAAAATCCTGGATACCCTTACCTTGTGCCAAGGTATGACTCTCACACCAGGACAAGTAAGTCCTCCACACCTTATGATAGATGTGTCAAGTGATGAACTTTCTTGCCTGAACTAGAGTGTCAATCACATTCTCAGAAAAACCCCTTTTTGCCAAGACTAAGCTAAGCGTTCAATCTCCACGCAGTCAGACTCAGAGAATCTAGATTTTGATGTTAAAAAGGACCCTGCTCCAGCAGATCCCTGCAACAGGGTAACCTCCACAGCGGAGAGGGTGACATCCCCACCAGATCCACAAACCACATCCTCCTTGGCCACGAGGGAGCAATCAGAATGGAGGACACTCCCTCCCGTTTTATATGAGCCACTACACGAGGAAGAAGCAGTAACGGAGGAAATATGTATACTAGACCGAACCACCAAGGCATCGCTAATGCGTCTATCAGCTCCGCCTGGGGGTCCCTCGACCTCGATCCGTATCAGCTAAGCTTGCAATTCAACCTTGACACTATGAGATCGATCTCCGGCGTCCCCCATCTGAGACAGATCTCTGCAAACACTTTGGGGTGAAGAGACCATTTCCCCGGATGAAAAGTCTGCCTGCTCAGAAAATCCACTTCCAAGTTGTCCACACCCGGGATGTGGATCGCAGACAGTGAACAGTTGTGGGCCTCTGCCCACTCCAGGATCCGAGACACCTCTTTCATTGCCAGGGAGCTCCTCGTGCCCCCTTGGTGGTTGATGTAAGCCACTGAGGTAATATTGTCTGTCTGGAACCTGATAAAGCTGAAGTCCCCCAGGCGAGGCCACGCCCTCAGAGCATTGTAGATCACTCAGAGCTCCAAAATATTTATTGGAAGAAGAAACTCAAAGCAAGACCACTTCCCCTGTGCCATCCTGGCACCCCAAACAGCTCCCCATCCCGCCAGACTCGCGTCCGTGGTCACAATCTCCCAGGATGGTCTCAGGAAGGATGTCCCCATGGACAGGTTATCCGGGCGGATCCACCAGGAGAGGGAAATCCGAGTCCGCGCATCCATGTATATCAGATGTGACAGATCGGAATGATCGCCGTTCCACTGTCTCAACATGCACAATTGAAGAGGTCTGAGATGAAACCTGGTGAATAGAATGATGTCCATGCTGGAGACCATGAGCCCAATCATTTCCATGCACTGAGCTACAGATGGTCTCACTGTAAACTGAAGGGCAAGACAGGTAGAGGCCATCTTTGTGCATCGCTTGTCCGTGAGAAAGATCTTCATGGACACGGATCGTGCCCAAGAACTCCACCCTGGTACTGGGAACCAGAGAACTCTTCTCGAGGTTGACCTTCCAACTGTGAGATTGAAGTAACTGCAGCAGGACCCTGGTGTGGGCCTCTGCCAGATGGAATGACGGCGCCTGAACCAGGATGTCTTCCAGGTAGGGCGCCACTACGATGCCCTGGGATCTGGCTACTGCTAGAAGGGCCCCCAGGACCTTTGTAAAGACTCTCAGGGCCGTCGTCAGACCGAAGGGGAGAACCACGAACTGGAAATGCTGATCCAGAAAAGCAAATCTGAGGAACCTGTAATGGTCCCTGTGAATCAGAACATGAAGTTAGGCATCCTTCAAGTCTATAGAGGTCATTAACTGCCCCTCTTGAACTAGGGGCAGAATGGATCTGATCGTTTCCATTTTGAATGATGGAACGGACAGGAACCTGTTTAAACATTTGAGGTCCAGAATCGGGCGGAACGTGCCCTCCTTCTTTGGGACCACAAACAAATTGGAGTAATACTCTTGGCCCCCTTTCTGCCTGGGGTACTGGTACAATAATCCCTAGATCGGCGAGATC
The DNA here is from genome assembly GCF_027579735.1 of Bombina bombina. Lineage (NCBI taxonomy): Eukaryota > Metazoa > Chordata > Amphibia > Anura > Bombinatoridae > Bombina > Bombina bombina. Next base: position 263,239,166 of record NC_069506.1, on the reverse strand, counting down.
CCGCACACAACTCAGAAAGGCCTCTCTTTTTTACGGCCTTGAAGAAAGGTTTGACAGAAGGAATCTGCCCCTGGGCGGAGAGGACTTGAGCCCTATCCTGTAACCCTGGGGGACTACCTCCAGAACCCAAGAGTCCTGGACGTCCTGCAACCAGTCGTCTAAGAATAGAGACAATCTGCCCCCCACTCGGTCCGCAGACCAGTCGGGGGCCGTCCCTTCATGTGGACTTAGTCTCGACTGGCTTCTTGTTCTGCTTAGACTTGTTCCAGGCTTGGGCAGGCTTCCAGGCACCCTTTGGTTGGTCTACTTTCGCTGAGGGCTGTTGGTGTTGCACCTTATCCCCACGAAAGTGACGAAAATTAGAACCCTTAGGTTTCGCCTTCTTATCCTGGGGAAGGAAGGCACCCTTGCCTCCTGTAACCGTGGATATGATAGAGTCCAGACCTGGACCAAACAGGATCTTGTCCACCGACCATGATTTTAGCCACAGAGCCCTGCGTGTTAGAACTGAAAAACCTGATACCTTAGCATTCAAGCAGATAATTTGCATATTAGCGTCACAAATTAAGGAATTGGCCACCTTTAGGGCCTTAATCTTCTCCTGCACCTCCTTGAAAGAGGGTTCGCCCTCAATCATATCAAATAAGGCGTCTCACCAATATATTGCAGCCCCAGCAACCACGGCAACTGACGCTGCTGGTTGAAAAACAAACTCTGTGTGTTGAAACGTCTTTCGTAACATGTTTTCCAACTTTTTATCCATAGGCTCCTTGAATTAAGAACTATCCTCTAAAGGAATCGTTGTGCACTTAGCAAGCGTGGAGATGGCCCCATCTACCTTGGGAATGGTCCCCCACAACTCCAGCTGGGCCTCCGGGGCGGGGAAAAGCTTTTTAAAATGAGAAGAGGGGGAAAAGAAAGAACCTAACCGCTCCCACTCGATCTTTATAATGTTTGCCATCTTGACGGGCACCTGGAAAGTCTGGGAAACCACCCTGCCCTTGTAGACCTTATCTAATTTAGGAATGGAGGGCTCTTCTGGAAGCTTCGTTTCCAGAACCTCCTGTCAGGGTGCCAGGAATCAGACTGAGACGAGAAGTGCAAAAATAATCACACCTTTATTAATAGCAAAAAATAATAAAAAGTCCACAAGTCAAATAACAAGCCAGGAATCAAAACCAGAGCTGGTAGTCAGACGAGCCGAGTCAGGAGCCAAAGCGAATAGTCAGACGAGCCGGAATCAGGAACAAGGAAAACAGCAGAGTCAAGAACAAGCCAGGGATCAGGAACCAGGAAGGACGTCAAGCAGCCAGGTAATACACAGGAACTCTCACAAACAGGTCTGAGACAATGCAAAGGCAAAGCATACTGAACAGAGGCCCTTTAAATAATAAGTGATGACATCACAATTCTGAGACTGCATCCTGTCTCACAAGGATGATGCACACCAGTCTGGCCATAAAAGTAAGTGCAGGAATTGAGCAGCATCCCCCACAATGCTCCATAGTCAGGAAGAGAGGTGAGTAAAATGGCTGCCAGCAGCACATGGCAAACACAACAGAGAAAAAACCCTTTCACCTCCAAAGTAGCCAGTACTTGTTTTAGTAAGAAACGCAAGTGCTCCATCTTAAACCTCAAACCGGGCTCCTCCTCTACCGGAGGTTTAGATGACACGGACTCCGACCCTGAAAGGGCCCCTTCCGATGCGTCGGAATGGGCCTCGTCATTGTACCACCCTTCCGGGGAGTTCGACATAGACAAATGCTGGGACGTGCCGCTATGAAAAGCTCTACGCTTGCGCTTAGCAGAACGCGGCAAAGTATGGATCACCTTAGCGACTGCTGTTTCAAGCTGATCCGCAAAATCAGGCAGCCAAGCAATTGCCCTCGAAGGAGTAACAGTCGGACCCTGGGGCGCTGCATGTGGGATAGGGGACGCCATTAGGGAACGCACCTCACGGGACAGTGACCCCTCAGAGGTTGTAACATATCTCAGCCTAATGTCACTATCCCTTTAAGACTTCCTTCTCTGACTGCTGCATTTGGGCAGTATTCACATTCAGCTTGCTTGCCTGCCTGATTAATCATTCATGCACCTGATTACCTCAGCCTCTTTTTAAGCCTTCTCAGGTCTAATGTGCTTTTGCATTAACATTGAAGTTGTGATCCTGAACAACAGAGGTCTGTGACTGTTTCCTGCATGAACTTAGCAACTATTCCAAGATACAGCATTTTCTATTACCTATGCAAAATATCATCAAACAGCAAGTATCAAAAATATCTCCATTCTGTTTCCTGGACACAGCTACTTAACAATCTCTGAACTTTATTATAAATCAACTATGCTTCTGCTTACCATCACTCTCTAATTACAACAGCATCTTACTCAGAACTTTATAACTATTTCTCTGCTACTAGTTGTCATTGCTGAAATATCCTGCTGCTATTCAGAACTCTGCATCTTTATGTTCAGTTAAAAGCTTTCATGTGATTCTTCAATATATGCACAAAACAGTAATTAATGCCAAAGACTTGCAACCTGTTTATCACCTGTGCTGCTCTGCTAATTACTGACATACTGCTCTTTATAATATTATGTACTGTGAACCTGCAAGAAACCAAGTTTGCATTTATAAGCACAAACAATGCCTAAACTTTCAGCTTGTCTAACTACCTGTGCAGCTGTGCTTAACTCTGACATACAGCTTTATATAATATTATGTACTGTGAACCTGCAACAAACCTAGTTTGCATCTAAGTGTCAATCTTTTACCAGTTTACTCTGAAACCTGAACATTCCACATTGCTATATTTTTCTCTCATTGAATCCTGCAGCTACTTCTATTAACTAACTATAAGTCACAGTGAAGCCAGAATATATTGTAAACAAATATTGCACCCTCCATTAATTCTTCAATAACTTCTAGCAACTATGAATCACAGAATTTCATCTATCCACGTCCAGGATACTCTTCCCCGGGTCAGGGGTAGGTGTCTTCAAATCCCTACCACTGCCCCGAGGGTCTGTTTCCTGAGCGCATGTACACCGGATCATGACAGAATGTTAATGCCTAAAAAAGGGATCCGCAGTGGTAGTGAAACTTGGTGAAACTGAACCTGAATCTGACTATGAAAATGAAGAGGATTTAACCATAGCTTCAGCAGAAAAAATTCAGATTTTTAAAGATTTAAAGAGACAGAACCACTTTTCTAAAATGTCATCTGTTCCTCAATTTCATGCTTACCATTTTGGTGAAACTGATCCTGAATCTGACTATGAAAACAAAGAGGATTTAACCATAGCTTCAGCAGAAAAAAATCAGACTTTCAAAGATTTAAAGAGACAGAACCACTATTCTAGAATTTCATCTGTTTCTCATGTTCGTGATTTCCATTTTGGTGAAACTGATTCTGAGTCTGACTATGTAGCTGAAGAGGATGCATTCATAGATTCAGCAGAAAAAATTCAGACCTTTAAAGATTTAAAGAGACAGGACTACTGTTCCAGAAAACCATCTACTCCTCCTGTTTGTGATTCCTATCCTGGTGATACTGATTCTGAGTCTGAATATGTCAACAAGGAGGATGACTTCACAGACCCAGCTGAACTGGCATTAGACTGGTATGAGCGCAACTTTAATTCGCCACAAACTCAGACAAAACCTCAACCTATTGGCTATAATGACATCCTCGGTTGTTATATTTACAATATGGATGATACAGACAGCTCCCATCATGAAACCTCTCATGGGAATACTGATCTTCCTATTTCTGATATTACCATGGATTCGTTAGATTGGACAGATTCAGAGCTGGAAGAAAAGACATCTGCTTTACAGACTGCTGTTTGGAGAAAAGGTCCCCTCAACTACTATGCTGATTTATCACATCAGAATTATGCATCCAGTGATGAAGTGGATTTCTGTTCTCAACCTTACTACAAGCCACAATGGCAGCAACCTAAGAAGCCTCATACTGGGAAGAAAGATCAGTTATCTAAGCTCTCTAAGAAAAAGAAGAAGAAGAAGAGAATCTTTCAGCCTACAGAAAATCAGAAGTGCAAAGAGGAAACTCAGCCTGAATCTCCTGTTTTAGTTTCTGTTGTACCAGACCCTCTCTTGCCTCATGACACTGTCAACACCGAGCTGGATGATGTCTCTAGTCACCATCTGTCTGTTCTTAAAGCATCTAATGGTATCTCTTCTCAGACTCTACAACAACTACAAAAACTGTTTCCAACTATTGATTTCTTGCATCCCTCTCATGCTGCCTCAATACCTGTAAACCCTGTGCTAGAAGCAAAAGATAATTCTGTTCCAGATATACAACCTTTCAGTTTACCAGAGATAATCCCTGGAGAATTTAGCTCTGATATTCAAACTCAAATAAGCATGCCTGCTGAGCTCCAGATAACTTCTCAGTCAGAATCTTGTGTCACAATTCCTCCGCATCTACCTGAGTGTGGCATATTTCAGTACACTTCACCTTCTCAAAATTCTTCTGTTAATGCATCTATGAAATTGTTTCCCTTGGGAGATACTTTGCATCAACCTACATTTTCTACTACATCAGTTTCCTGTACAGGAATTCCTGATACTCAATCCTGTGAGGACAACTTTGAACCAAGTTCGCAAGTGGACATTCTTGAACCTGAAACTTGTACAAAAGTTCTTCAAGAAGATTCCCCTGTGCCCATTCCTGTTCCTGTTTTCCATGATTATACTACTAAACCTGACATCAAGGTGGACTCTCCTGTTTTTGACCCTGGTATGGGTATTCCTTTGTTTAACCCAGAAATGGGTGTAATAATACTTGATCCTGAAGATAGCCATGCCCTCTGCTCAGAAGCGAGTATGGTTCTTGGCTCTAAAGTGGGTCTTGTTAATTCTTCGCTTATGAACCCTGAAGAAAGCCTTGCCCTCTGCTCAGAAGAGAGTATGGTTCCTGGCTCTAAAGTGGGTTCTTTTCCTTTCTCTATAGTTGAACCTTGCCCTGGCATGGGCATTCCTTCACCCGATCCTACTGAGGATATTCCTGAACCTTGCCCAGATGTGGGTACTTCTGAACCTTGCCCTGGCATGGGCATTCCTACACTTGATCCTATTGAGAATATTCCTGAACCTTGCCCAGATGTGGGTATTTGTGAACCTGGCCCTGGTGTGGGCATTCATATACCTGTTCTTAGTGAGGACACTTTTGATTCTGAATCCAGTAAGGAGACATTTCATATTGAATTAGAAGATGGCAAGAACTGGACAAATCTTGCACCCTACACTCCTATCTCCTACTTTGAAGAAAGCCCTGCTATTGCGTTAGAAGTGGCTATAGCTTTTTCTTTTGGAGTATATCTAATCCTCAGCCAAGAGGTTAATTCGGAGGATACTCAAATCTCTGACCCAAAGGTGGTTAATCTGGTTATCAATCCAGAATACTGCATCTCTATTTCTGAAGCTGAGGAAAGCCTATTCATATCTCTAGGACTGGCTGCCTTTTCATTGGCTATGTACATGGTCATCTATCATGAAGAATATCCGCCTATCTACCCTCAGGATGATTCTGTGGTAGGAAGCTCATGGTATGTTACGTTCATGCATTCTCACGATGACTACAAAAAAGTTGACTTCAAGTTTTGCTCTCATCATTTTCAAGTTCTTTTGATACCTGAATTACATGGCCTTTACTTCGTCATTCAACTTTTTCAAGAGATCTCCAACCCTCCTTTCTTGATTTCCAATTGGACTCACTACCTCCATACGCTTACTACCGGTTCTCCATATCATTTTTGTTCTCTCTCCTTTTGGATTGTGTTGGGCGCCCGGAGGCCGCCTTTAAGGAGGGCGATCTGTAACATATCTCAGCCTAATGTCACTATCCCTTTAAGACTTCCTTCTCTGACTGCTGCATTTGGGCAGTATTCACATTCAGCTTGCTTGCCTGCCTGATTAATCATTCATGCACCTGATTTCCTCAGCCTCTTTTTAAGCCTTCTCAGGTCTAATGTGCTTTTGCATTAACATTGAAGTTGTGATCCTGAACAACAGAGGTCTGTGACTGTTTCCTGCATGAACTTAGCAAATATTCCAAGATACAGCATTTTCTATTACCTATGCAAAATATCATCAAACCGCAAGTATCAAAAATATCTCCATTCTGTTTCCTGGACACAGCTACTTAACAATCTCTGAACTTTATTATAAATCAACTATGCTTCTGCTTACCATCACTCTCTAATTACAACAGCATCTTACTCAGAACTTTATAACTATTTCTCTGCTACAAGTTGTCATTGCTGAAATATCCTGCTGCTATTCAGAACTCTGCATCTTTATGTACAGTTAAAAGCTTTCATGTGATTCTTCAATATATGCACAAAACAGTAATTAATGCCTAAGAATTGCAACCTGTTTTTCACCTGTGCTGCTCTGCTAATTACTGACATACAGCTCTTTATAATATTATGTACTGTGAACCTGCAACAAACCAAGTTTGCATTTATAAGCACAAACAATGCCTAAACTTTCAGCTTGTCTAACTACCTGTGCAGCTGTGCTTAACTCTGACATACAGCTTTATATAATATTATGTACTGTAAACCTGCAACAAACCTAGTTTGCATCTAAGTGTCAATCTTTTACCAGTTTACTCTGAAACCTGAACATTCCACATTGCTATATTTTTCTCTCATTGAATCCTGCAGCTACTTCTATTAACTAACTATAAGTCACAGTGAAGCCAGAATATATTGTAAACAAATATTGCACCCTCCATTAATTCTTCAATAACTTCTAGCAACTATGAATCACAGAATATCATCTATCCACGTCCAGGATACTCTTCCCCGGGTCAGGGGTCGGTGTCTTCAAATCCCTACCACTGCCCCGAGGGTCTGTTTCCTGAGCGCATGTACACCGGATCATGACAGAGGTGGACGGCTCAGTAGTGCTAGACATTCTCTTATGTTTGGAAGTCGTAGCCTTCTCAAGGCATGTGGAACACAGTTGCGCAGGCTGGTCTACCAAAACCTCACAATAAACACAGTGATAAGACTTAGTCAAAGAGGGAGTACCCTCTAACGCATCAGAATCCTCCATAGCTTTTAGAAAAAAGATAAGACAGGTACCCTTATAACCACCAATGGCCTGGGCACTCACCACGTGCTATGACCCGGACTGCAGAAGCCGTTTCGTCTCCTCCGTCGCAGATCAGACTGGAAGTGAAGAGGCCCCACCCGGTCACAAGGATGACTCCGCAGGACCGCCCCTGCCAAGGAGATAACGCGCCAAAAAAAGACCTCGCCAAAACTCTCAGAAGAGAACCTGTCAGTTCCACAAAAATGCCAGAGCTGCGTCCTTGCACATAACACAGCAATCACACAATAAACATATTCCACCTGTTCAATAATCCCCTTACAGGAATATTAACCCTTGATTCTATAAAGATAAAGGTGCCACACTGTGGCCCTGTCTTCTGCATTATCATGATATAAAATATGAAACGATCTTACCAGAATCTACTCCGTGGAACAGGAACACGGCCCTTTAAGTGTGACAGGTGATAGCTGTGCTTCTGACATGAACTTGAGAGAAGAACGCAATCTGCAAAACTTGTCATCACCGATTGCTGTAGGAGCTGTTAATATGAGTCAGGATGGTGTCGCAAAGGGAAGCTCCCTCTGCATCTCCGGACTCTAACGTTCACCCAGGCCCTCAACCGAGAAGCTTAAAAGGCTACTTAAACTCCTGTCCCATAGCAAAGAGTAGAACCCCTCATAAGAGACCTCCGATTTTCCGCCACCTCCTGTGACGAAAGGCAAAGAATGACTGAGGGATGAGGGAAGTGGGGGAGGTATTTAAGCCTTTGGCTGAGGTGTCTTTGCCTCCTCCTGGTGGCCAGGTTCTAAATTCCCACAAGTAATGAATGAAGCCGTGGACTTTCCTCCCCTTTAGATGGAAAACGGTATATAATGTGTGGGTACAGTAATTGTGTAAGAGGAAAATTACAGCTAAACACAAACACCGCAGAAACGTAAAAATAGCCTTGGTCCCAAAGGTCAGAAAATGGAAAAGTGCTGTGGTCCTTAAGGGGTTAAGTTAATATTTAACATCTGAAGTTGCAATTGCTTTTACTCTCTACAGTTCTTGCGATTAATCTGTTGCAAGAACAAAACAACTTGCTTGTTAGTCTAAGGGTTAAAAATAATTTCTAGTTAGGCACTCTATGGGTTGTCTGCCTAATCATAAGAAAAAACATGCTAGTTTTTCTATGGGTTAAAAAAATTATCGTGAGTCTAAGGGGCCGATTTAACAAGGGCCAAATGGCCCCTAATTGCCCAGTTTCCGCGCAAGCCTTAAACTGAAAATTAAACTGAAGCTGTCAGTTTTTCAGTTTTATTTTAAATAGGAGAACTACAAATTGCAAAGTAATTTGTGAAAGATACACATACATATACAAAGCATGAGCCTAATTTGTTAAAGTTACGCAGAAACTGAAAGCATAATCAGAATTTGTACACTGCTATATATAAAATAAAATACAAAAAAGAAAGGGCAAAGTTTAAATGTAATAAAACTTAACCCCTACCGCCGTTAGGATGTTCTATGCAGTCCTAACTGTGATGGGCTTTAGCGCCGTTAGGACGGCATGGAATGTCCTAACTGTCCTGAAACCCTAGCTGCTTCTTATATCGGATCACGGGCTGGGGGAGTGCCTAGCGTCATAGGCTCTCCCCCCAACCTGATCCCATCATTTAAATGACACAATGGCATGAACCATTACGTGATTAAAATTTTTACTCATTTGTTTACATTGGAACTTTGTTCTAATGTAAACAAATGAATCCCGGCAGGAAGGGGTTAACCTGAATTGAAAAGTATTACAAAGTGTAAATGCAGCAGAACTCATGTCATACTGTGTTATATTGCACTTGGCTTATTTTTCCACATACAGAAATGCAGGGAACGCCCCATGGAGATGTATTGCAGACACTGCCTTTTTAGAATTTTACTAGGGATCTCTCAATGCTGTAGGATCATTTTATATAATTTCATCTGAGCAGAGAGCTTTATATTATCAGGCCCCTAGTCCCATCTCTTCTATTATTTCATTTACATAGAAGGCTTTAAAGATATCCTCTTTCATTAAATTTTGCTATTTCGTGCTATTTAAAATCTCCTTTACGTACAAATCCGTTATTAATCTATCTGCTTTCTATATAACGAATATAGGTATAACTGACATTCATAGTAAACTGTTCCTGGAGTCAATGCTATTCAATGTATTGATGAATCTTGTTACTTGTTCCATCTTGGCACTCCAAACAAGGAACAGATTATCAAAGTAGCATAGTATATATGTATAGATGATGAAAACTCCATGGCCTCTAGTTATCAAGCCGTCAACCGCAAATACGCTGGAATTCCGCAGCGTATTTGTGGAGAGGCTGATTCGCTGTAGTTATCAAGCCCTACAGCCCGGCAAAAGTAGAATCTAGTGACCTAACATACGATCCGCCGGACTCAGTCCGACACAGATCGATTGTTACGTCACTCCAGATGTTCCGAACGCAATTTCGGCACAATCTGACTACTTTTGCTAGTTAACAAATGTCTAGCAGGTGCGCTCACCACTATTCCGGGCCAGCGTACCTGGTTTTCAATCCGCCACCCTGGAGTTGGCGGATCCCATAGGAATCAATGGGAGTCTGACAGCAGCGAGAGCTCATGTTCGCTGCTGCCCGATATCCCATTGATTCCTATGGGAAGTGTCTGCACCTAACACCCTAACATGTACCCCAAGTCTAAACACCCCTAATCTGCCCCCCCTACACCGCGCTCACCTACTTTATACTTATTAACCACTAATCTGCGGCACTGCCACTGCTGCCACCTACATTATACGTATTATGCGACGTCAATTCTGTTGGCTGATCCAATCAGCCAATCTGATTGAACTTCAATCCTATTGGCTGATTACATCAGCTAATCGGATTTTTCCTACCTTAATTCCGATTGGCTGATAGAATCCTTTCAGCCAATCGGAATTCGAGGGACGCCATCTTGGATGACGTTATTTAAAGGACCAGTCATTTGTTGGGTAGTCGTCGGTAGAGCTGGATGTTCCGCGCCGGAGGTCTTCAAGATGGAGCCGCTCATCGCCGGAAGGATGAAGATAGAAGATGCCGCTTGGATGAAGACTTCTGCCGGATGGAGGACCTCTTCTGTCCCGATCAGATGAAGACTTCTGCCCGGCTGGAGGACCACTTGTGCCCGCATCGGATGAAGAGTTCGGCCCGGTTGGGTGAAGACGGCTCAATGTAGGGTGATCTTCAATGGGGTAGTGTTAGATTTATTTAAGGGGAAATCGGGTTGGTTTTAGAGTAGGGGTGTGTGGGTGGTGGGTTGTAATGTTGGGGGGTATTGTATTGCTTTTTTTTTTACAGGTAAAAGAGCTGATTACTTTGGGACAATGCCCCGCAAAAAGCCCTTTTAAGGGCTGGTGAAAGAGCTGGTTACTTTTGTAATTTAGTTTAGGGTAGGGAAATTTTATTATTTTGGGGGGCTTTTTTATTTTATTCGGGGGCTTAGATTAGGTGTAATTAGATTAAACTTCTTGTAATATTTTTTTATTTTTTTGTAATTTAATGTTTGTTTTTTTTGTAATATAGTTTAGTTTATTTAATTGTATTTTAATTTAGATATTTGTAGTTAATTAATTTAATTAATTTATTGATAGTGTAGTGTTAGGTGTATTTGTAACTTAGGTTAGGATTTATTTTACAGGTAATTTTGTAATTATTTTAACTAGGTAGCTATTAAATAGTTATTAACTATTTAATAGCTATTGTACCTAGTTAAAATAAATACAAAGTTGCCTGTAAAATAAAAATAAACCCTAAAATAGCTACAATGTAATTATTAATGATATTGTAGCTATCTTAGGGTTTATTTTATAGGTAAGTATTTAGTTTTAAATAGGAATAATTTATTTAATTATAGGAATATTTATTTATATTAATTTAAATAATATTTAAGTTAGAGGGGTGTTAGGGTTAGATTTAGGTTTTGGAGTTAATTCATTTAATATAGTGGCGGCGGTGTAGGGGGGGGGTAGATTAGGGGTTAATCAATGTACTGTAGGTGGCGGCGGTGTAGGGGGGGCAGATTAGGGGTTAATAAATGTAATGTAGGTGGCGGAGGGCTCCGGGTGCGGCGGTTTAGGGGTTAAACAATTAATTTATTTGTGGCGGGGTCTGGGATTGGCAGGATAGGGGTTAATAACTTTATGTAGGTAGCGGCGGTATAGGGGGCAGCAGATTAGGGGTTAATAGGTATAATGTAGGTGGCGGCGGGTTCCGGGAGCGGCGGTTTAGGGGTTAATAAGTTTATTTAGTTGCGGGGGGCTCCGGGAGCGGCGGTTTAGGGGGTATAACAGTATAGTTCAGTGTGGGGGGCTTAGTGACAGGCTAGCAAGAAAGCTGCGAAGAAGCCGATGAGCAGCGAGATCGATGACTGTCAGTTAACAACAGTCCGCTGCTCATCGCCCCGTACTTGGTGCGCGGCTTCTTAACAGCTTTCTTGATAACTTTGGTGAACGTATTCAGGTCCGCGGCAGGGATGTTAGGTGAGCTTAGGCGAGCGTATTGGGCCGGCAAATGCAGCAAAATACAGAGCTTCATAACTAGAGGCCCATGTCTCACAAAACGAATAGTTTATCATACGTAAACAAATATGTCTGCAGCTTAATGAGGAAGCCACATTTAACTCCATGGCTGTTCCCATTTCTTGTAAATAGAAGTCTTTTTCAAATTTAAAGTAATTACACCAATATAAATTCCCATAGTTGTATTAAATATTTTACTTGGGGTCCTAACGTTCAACCAGTATCAACACCCTCGTATATTGACTCTACACATCAGGTGTCACTAAGATTAAATTATGATCAATGGGTATCAATACCATGTTAAGGATTTGTAAAAAAAAAAAAAAAAAGTAGTATTTTTTATTACCCTGTCCAACCCTCAAACACAGGGCTGTAATGAATCTACATATTAGGCTATCGGATATGCTGTTGACCCCCTGACGGAAATAATTGGTCACCTAGGGGGATGTTTAAAATCTTCATGTATTTTACTCTATATGTAGTACTGTTTTTGTTTATGACAACCACTGATTCTCACATTTAGTTGTAATGTCCAGAGCAAAGTCTAATTCTTGGTAGTAAATTATATGTATAATTATTTATTCAAAATTACTATTTTTCCAGTAGGTTTTCTTTTTTTCATTGATAATATTTATTCCTTGTTTTCTCGAGTAGTGGAGCTTCAAAATAACCACTGCTGATAGCGCTACATCACATCTTAGACGGATGGGTTTGGTTGTTTTGATTGATGCAGCAAAATTTAAAGTATGATTTCTATCTTAATATGAGTCCACGGCTTCATTCCCCACTTGTGGGAAATAATGAACCTGGCCACCAGGAGGAGGCAAAGACACCCCAGACAAAGGCTTAAATACCTCCACCACTCTCCTCAACCCCCCAGTCAGTCTTTGCCTTTCGTCGCAAGAGGTTGGCAGAGAAGTGTCAGAAGATATAAGGAGTAGTTCCTTATGGAGGGTAGTTCTAGGCCCATTTCCATCTTAATGGGAGCAGAGTCCACGGCTTCATTCATTACTTATGGGAATTAAGAACCTGGTCACCAGGAGGCGGCAAAGACACCCCAGCCAAAAGCTTAAATACCTCCCCCACTCCCCTCATCCCCCAGTCATTCTTTGCCTTTTGTCACAGGAGGTTGGCAGAGAAGTGTCGGAAGATTCAGAGTAGTCTCTTATGGAGGGTAGTACTCTTAGGAATGGGACTGGAGTTTTAAGTAGTCCTGTCAGCCACTCAGTGAGAGCATTGATGAAAGTTAGGGTCTGGAGATGCAGGGCGAGTATTTCTGCAGACCCATCCAGACTCGTATTAACAGCTCCTTAAGCAATCAGTGTTGACTAATTTCACTGCCTGCTTCTATCACTCAAGTCCATGTCCATGTCAGGAGCGATGCTACAACACTGTCAAACTTAAGAGGCCGTGTTCCGGTTCCACGGCATAGATTCCGGTAAGATTGTTTCATTTATTTATACACACATGATAACACAAGAAGACAGGGTCACAGTTGGACTCCTTTTATCTGAATGGAATTGAGGGTTAATATCTCCGGAAGAAGATTATTGAACAGGTGGGATTAATCACACATTTTTAATAACAGAATTTATGCTTACCTGATAAATTACTTTCTCCAACGGTGTGTCCGGTCCACGGCGTCATCCTTACTTGTGGGATATTCTCTTCCCCAACAGGAAATGGCAAAGAGTCCCAGCAAAGCTGGTCACATGATCCCTCCTAGGCTCCGCCCACCCCAGTCATTCGACCGACGGACAGGAGGAAATATATATAGGAGAAACCATATGATACCGTGGTGACTGTAGTTAGAGAAAATAATTCATCAGACCTGATTAAAAAACCAGGGCGGGCCGTGGACCGGACACACCGTTGGAGAAAGTAATTTATCAGGTAAGCATAAATTCTGTTTTCTCCAACATAGGTGTGTCCGGTCCACGGCGTCATCCTTACTTGTGGGAACCAATACCAAAGCTTTAGGACACGGATGAAGGGAGGGAGCAAATCAGGTCACCTAAATGGAAGGCACCACGGCTTGCAAAACCTTTCTCCCAAAAATAGCCTCCGAAGAAGCAAAAGTATCAAATTTGTAAAATTTGGCAAAAGTGTGCAGTGAAGACCAAGTCGCTGCCTTACATATCTGGTCAACAAAAGCCTCGTTCTTGAAGGCCCATGTGGAAGCCACAGCCCTAGTGGAGTGAGCTGTGATTCTTTCAGGAGGCTGCCGTCCGGCAGTCTCATAAGCCAATCGGATAATGCTTTTAAGCCAAAAGGAAAGAGAGGTAGAAGTCGCTTTTTGACCTCTCCTTTTACCAGAATAAACAACAAACAAGGAAGATGTTTGTCTGAAATCTTTAGTAGCCTCTAAATAGAATTTTAGAGCACGGACTACGTCCAAATTGTGTAACAAACGTTCCTTCTTTGAAACTGGATTCGGACACAAAGAAGGTACAACTATCTCCTGGTTAATATTTTTGTTGGAAACAACTTTCGGAAGAAAACCAGGCTTAGTACGCAAAACCACCTTATCTGCATGGAACACCAGATAGGGCAGATAACTCTGAAACTCTTCTAGCAGAAGAAATTGCAACCAAAAACAAAACTTTCCAAGATAATAACTTAATATCTACGGAATGTAAGGGTTCAAACGGAACCCCTTGAAGAACTGAAAGAACTAGATTTAGACTCCAGGGAGGAGTCAAAGGTCTGTAAACAGGCTTGATTCTAACCAGAGCCTGAACAAATGCTTGAACATCTGGCACAGCTGCCAGTCTTTTGTGAAGTAAAACAGATAAAGCAGAGATCTGTCCCTTCAGAGAACTTGCAGATAATCCTTTCTCCAAACCTTCTTGTAGAAAGGATAGAATCTTAGGAATTTTTATCTTGTTCCATGGGAATCCTTTAGATTCACACCAACAGATATATTTTTTCCATATTTTATGGTAAATTTTTCTAGTTACAGGCTTTCTAGCCTGAATCAGAGTATCTATTACAGAATCTGAAAACCCACGCTTTGATAAAATCAAGCGTTCAATCTCCAAGCCGTCAGTTGGAGGGAAACCAGATTCGGATGTTCGAATGGACCCTGAACAAGAAGGTCCTGTCTCAAAGGTAGCTTCCATGGTGGAGCCGATGACATATTCACCAGGTCTGCATACCAAGTCCTGCGTGGCCACGCAGGAGCTATCAAGATCACCGAGGCCCTCTCTTGATTGATCCTGGCTACCAGCCTGGGAATGAGAGGAAACGATGGGAATACATAAGCTAGGTTGAAGGTCCAAGGGGCTACTAGTGCATCTACTAGAGTCGCCCTTGGATACCTGGATCTGGACCCGTAGCAAGGAACCTTGAAGTTCTGACAGGACGCCATCAGATCCATGTCTGGAATGCCCCATAATTGAATTATTTGGGCAAAGATTTCCGGATGGAGTTCCCACTCCCCCGGATGGAATGTCTGACGACTCAGAAAATCCGCTTCCCAATTTTCCACTCCTGGGATGTGGATTGCAGACAAGTGGCAGGAGTAATCCTCCGCTCATTGGATTATTTTGGTCACTTCTTCCATCGCTAGGGAACTCCTTGTTCCCCCCTGATGATTGATATATGCAACAGTCGTCATATTGTCTGATTGAAACCTTATGAATTTGGCCTTTGCTAGTTGAGGCCAAGCTTTGAGAGCATTGAATATCGCTCTCAGTTCCAGAATGTTTATGGGGAGAAGAGATTCTTCCCGAGACCATAGACCCTGAGCTTTCAGGGGTTCCCAGACCGCGCCCCAGCCCACCAGGCTGGCGTCGGTCGTGACAATGACCCACTCTGGTCTGCGGAAGCTCATTCCCTGTGACAGATTGTCCAGGGTCAGCCACCAACGGAGTGAATCTCTGGTCTTTTGATCTACTTGAATCGTCGGAGACAAGTTTGTATAATCCCCATTCCACTGTCTGAGCATGCACAGTTGTAATGGTCTTAGATGAATTCGTGCAAAAGGAACTATGTCCATTGCTGCAACCATCAATCCTATTACTTCCATGCACTGCGCTATGGAAGGACGAAGAACAGAATGAAGTACTTGACAAGAGCTTAGAATTTTTGATTTTCTGACCTCTGTCAGAAAAATCCTCATTTCTAAGGAATCTATTATCGTTCCCAAGAAGGGAACTCTTGTTGACGGGGACAGAGAACTTTTTTCTTTGTTCACCTTCCATCCGTGAGATCTGAGAAAGGCTAGGACGATGTCCGTATGAGCCTTTGCTTTTGACAGAGACGACGCTTGAATCAGGATGTCGTCCAAGTAAGGTACTACTGCAATGCCCCTTGGTCTTAGAACCGCTAGAAGGGACCCTAGTACCTTTGTGAAAATCCTTGGAGCAGTGGCTAATCCGAATGGAAGTGCCACAAACTGGTAATGCTTGTCCAGAAAAGCGAACCTTAGGAACTGATGATGTTCCTTGTGGATAGGAATATGTAGGTACGCATCCTTTAAATCCACGGTAGTCATAAATTGATTTTCCTGGATAGTAGGTAGGATCGTTCGAATAGTTTCCATTTTGAACGATGGAACCTTGAGAAATTTGTTTAGGATCTTGAGATCCAAAATTGGTCTGAATGTTCCCTCTTTTTTGGGAACTATGAACAGGTTGGAATAAAAACCCATCCCTTGTTCTCTTATTGGAACTGGATGAATCACTCCCATTTTTAACAGGTCTTCTACACAATGTAAGAATGCCTGTCTTTTTATTTGGTTTGAAGATAATTGAGACCTGTGGAACCTTCCCCTTGGGGGTAGTTCCTTGAATTCCAGGAGATAACCTTGAGAAACTATCTCTAGCGCCCAAGGATCCTGAACATCTCTTGCCCAAGCCTGAGCAAAGAGAGAAAGTCTGCCCCCCACCAGATCCGGTCCCGGATCGGGGGCCATCCCTTCATGCTGTTTTGGTAGCAGTGGTAGGCTTCTTGGCCTGCTTACCCTTGTTCCAGCCTTGCATTGGTCTCCAGGCTGGTTTGGGTTGTGAAGTATTACCCTCTTGCTTAGAGGATGTAGAATTAGAGGCTGGTCCGTTTCTGCGAAAGGGACGAAAAGTAGGCCTATTTTTAGCCTTAAAAGACCTATCCTGTGGGAGGGCGTGGCCCTTTCCCCCAGTGATGTCTGAAATAATCTCTTTCAAATCAGGTCCAAATAATGTTTTACCCTTGAAAGGGATGTTAAGCAATTTTGTCTTGGAAGACACATCCGCTGACCAAGACTTTAGCCAAAGCGCTCTGCGCGCCACGATAGCAAACCCTGAATTTTTCGCCGCTAATCTAGCTAATTGCAAAGCGGCATCTAAAATAAAAGAGTTAGCCAATTTAAGTGCTTGAACTCTGTCCATAACCTCCTCATGCGAAGATTCTTTATTGAGCGACTTTTCTAGTTCCTCGAACCAGAAACACGCTGCCGTAGTGACAGGAACAATGCATGAAATTGGTTGTAGAAGGTAACCCTGCTGAACAAAAATCTTTTTAAGCAAACCTTCTAATTTTTTATCCATAGGATCTTTGAAAGCACAACTATCTTCGATAGGAATAGTAGTGCGTTTATTTAGAGTAGAAACCGCCCCCTCGACCTTGGGGACTGTCTGCCATAAGTCCTTTCTGGGGTCGACTATAGGAAATAATTTCTTAAATATAGGGGGGGGAACAAAAGGTATGCCGGGCCTTTCCCACTCCTTATTTACTATGTCCGCCACCCGCTTGGGTATAGGAAAAGCGTCGGGGGGCACCGGAACCTCTAGGAACTTGTCCATCTTACATAATTTCTCTGGAATGACCAAATTGTCACAATCATCCAGAGTAGATAATACCTCCTTAAGCAGTGCGCGGAGATGTTCTAATTTAAATTTAAATGTCACAACATCAGGTTCAGCTTGTTGAGAAATTTTTCCTGAATCTGAAATTTCTCCCTCAGACAAAACCTCCCTCATGGCCCCTTCAGATTGGTGTGAGGGTATGTCAGAACAGTTATCATCAGTGTCCCCTTGCTCTACAGTGTTTAAAACAGAGCAATCGTGCTTTCTCTGATAAGTAGGCATTTTGGATAAAATGTTTGCTATAGAGTTATCCATTACAGCCGTTAATTGTTGCATGGTAATAAGAATTGGCGCACTAGATGTACTAGGGGCCTCTTGTGTGGGCAAAACTGGTGTAGACACAGAAGGGGATGATGTAGTATCATGTTTACTCCCCTCATTTGAGGAATCATCTTGGGCAATATCATTATCTGTGGCATTGCTGTCCCTACTTTGTTTGGACACTATGGCACAATTATCACATAAATTTAAATGGGGAGACACCTTGGCTTTCATACATATAGAACATAGTTTATCTGATGGTACAGACATGTTAAACAGGCTTAAACTTGTCAACAAAGCACAAAAAACGTTTTAAAATAAAACCGTTACTGTCACTTTAAATTTCAAACTGAAAACACTTTATTACTGAATATGTGAAAAAGTATGAAGGAATTGTTCAAAATTCACCAAAATTTCACCACACTGTCTTAAAGCATTAAAAGTATTGCACACCAAATTTCAGAGCATTAACCCTTAAATTAACGGAACCGGAGCCGTTTTTACATTTAACCCCTATACAGTCCCAGCTATATGCTTTGCTGAGACCCAACCAAGCCCAGAGGGGAATACGATACCAAATGATGCCTTCTATAAGCTTTTTCAGTGATTCTTAGCTCCTCACACATGCATCTGCATGCCTTGCTCTCCAAAAACAACTGCGCATTAGTGGCGCGAAAATGAGGCTCTGTCTATAACTAGAAAAGGCCCCCATCTGAAAAAGGTGTCCAACACAGTGCCTGCCGTTTTTCTAAACAATCCCCAAGATTATAATAACCATTAAAAGTTAGAATCTGCAAAATATGCCTAGCAAAGCAATCGTTTTAGCCCAGAAAAATGTCTACCAGTTTTTTAAGCCCTTATGAAGCCCTTTATTCTTTTATTTAACTAAGAAAATGGCTTACCGGTCCCCATAAGGGGAAATGACAGCCTTCCAGCATTACATAGTCTTGTTAGAAATATGGCCAGTCATACCTTAAGCAGAAAAGTCTGCCAACTGTTTCCCCCAACTGAAGTTACTTCATCTCAACAGTCCTGTGTGGAAACAGCAATCGATTTTAGTAACTTCTGCTAAAATCATCTTCCTCTTACAAACAGAAATCTTCATCTTTTTTCTGTTTCAGAGTAAATAGTACATACCAGCACTATTTTAAAATAACAAACACTTGATTGAAGAATAAAAACTACATTTAAACACCATAAAACTCTTAACCATCTCCGTGGAGATGTTGCCTGTGCAACGGCAAAGAGAATGACTGGGGTGGGCGGAGCCTAGGAGGGATCATGTGACCAGCTTTGCTGGGACTCTGCCATTTCCTGTTGGGGAAGAGAATATCCCACAAGTAAGGATGACGCCGTGGACCGGACACACCTATGTTGGAGAAATTGTATTTATGCTTTGACATGTGTGAGATGTGGCTCAGGCAGATGTTGGAACGTACATGTTTTTGCTTTCACTTTTTGCGCTGCGCAGCCCGTCATGCTTGGCTCGATTTTAGTGGTGCAGCGGGGCAGTCCTGCATGGCGCACCATGTGGTCGGGTGTGGTCACAGAGATCCTCTTCTTCCTGACCGTGCGGTGACTGGAGACAAAGTGGTTTCTCTCTTGGGCCTGGGTCATAGGAGGTGGTGAGTGCCCCAGCCATTGGGGGTATAAAGGTACCATTTATCTTTGTCGTTAGTCCTTTTTATAAGCGCAAGCTATGGAGGACTGAGACGTTAAAGGGTACTCCCTCTTTACCTAAAGCCAATGCCTCTTTACCTAAAGCCTCTTCTATGGAGATTTACCACCTGGGTGCAGCTTTTTAGCCCAGTAATGCTTTTCACAGAGTAGAAGTTTCCTGTAGTAGATCAGTCTGATCCCTCCTATTACGGTCAGTCCAGCGCCAAAATACCAGGCAATTCCTCTCTAAACAAGGAACACAGCAACCCCAGAGGAGGCCCAATGAAGGCCGAAACTATCGTCTGGGGCTGCTGTGTTCCTTGTTCAGAGAAGAAATGCCTGGTATTTCGGAGCTGGACTGACTGCAATAGGCGGGATCAGACTAATATACTACAGGAAAGTTCTACTCTGTGAAAAGCATTACTGGGCTGAAAAGAACCAGCACGCAGGTGGTAAATCGCAATAGAAGTAGATAACAATGGTATTGAGCCAGTTGTTCGTTCCTGTGAGTGCTCTTCTTTCTATGTGTATTTAGTCCCTCTATGGAATGTAGCAGTGATAAGTCTGGAGCCCATTATTTTCATATTTTAAAAAAAAGCTCTTACTACATCTATTTAAAGATATAATATTACAATCTCAAGGTGTTTTTTTTCTTTAAATGACCAGTACCATTAGCTCTTAAAGGGGTATTCCAGTCAAAATATAAATGCACGTAGCTGAATTACATCTTTTTAATAGAAACATATTTGCAATATACATGTATTGGCAAAAAAAGCTTCTAATAAAAGTAATCACTGTTTTAATGTTATCATTTTTCTCTGCATATGCAACCTAGATAATCTCAGTGCACCAACATTTTAAATACTGCAGCAGCTCAGAACACCATTGGGGCTTGTATCATGTAGGCAATTAACAAATTGAGTTATTACCAGATGGTACAAGCACTTTAGGCTCTCTGTTTAAGTGCTTTCTTTAAAATGCTGGTGCACAGTGCATACTTAAATACACTTAAAACAGCTATACTTTTATTAGAAGCATTTTTGCTAATAGATGTATATTAGAAAAATTAGATAGGAAGGTTAGTGTAGGTTGTAAGTGTCCCTGAGTAGTAGTCTTCAGGGAGCACTTGAAGCTTTTAAAACTAAGGGAGATTCTTGTGGAGCGAGGCAGAGAGTTCCATAAGATGGGAGCCAATCTGGAGAAATCTTGAAGACGGGAATGTGAGGAGGTAACAAGAGAGGAGGAGAGTAGGAGATCATGAGCGGAGCGAAAGGGACGGGAGGGAGAGTATCTGGAGAAAAGGTCTGAGAGCGGAGCAATGCAATTGAGGGCTTTATGTGTCAGAGTGAGAATTTTGTGTTTAATCCTGGAGGCAAAAGGAAGCCAGTGAAGGGATTGGCAGAGAGGTGCGGCAGATGAAGCGCGATGTGCAAGGAAGATGAGCCTGGCAGAGGCATTCATTATGGATTGTAAAGGAGCTAGGCGGCAGCTAGGGAGACCAGAAAGGACAGAGTTGCAGTAGAGGCGGGGAAGAATGAGACAGTGGATTAAAATCTTTGTTGTGTCTTGTATAAGGAAATGTCTAATTTTAGTGATGTTTTTAAGGTGGAAGCGGCAGGCTGTAGCCAAGGACTGAATGTGAGGAGTGAAAGAAAGATCTGAGTTCAGTGTGACCCCAAGACATCGGGCATGCAGGGTAGGGGTAATGATGGAGTTAACAGTTATAGAGACATGGGGGGTGGAGATTTTGGAAGAAGGGGGGAAAATAAGGAGCTCAGTTTTGAAGAGATTTAGCTTGAGGTAGTGAGACAAGAAATAAAGAGGTAAATTCTTATTGTCCAATTAAAAAAAAATGTAGATACAACCATTAGCAGAGGAAGGCTAATATGATGTGTATTTCTAATTTCACTCCATGGCACCACCATATGAGCCAAGGAATGCTTATGACAAGCTACGCTTGTATTTCTTTGGTCTTCGGTAAACTTTCAGGTTGAATAATTTACGATTACCTTATTGGTTTTGTCATTAGCAGAGTTTTTCCCCCTGATACTGAATATCAAGATATAAGATGCTTAAGTACCTCTGACACTAACATAATGTCAGTAGGATACATAGATAAGTGATAGTTATTGCATTTAAGGTGTATACTTTGAAAAAAGGCTCATAAAGTGGAACAAAAAGTTACTAGATTTATTACACGGATTATCTATAAATTGCACAGTTAGGCAGGGAGCTATTAATAAAGAGAGATACTTTGGTTTTGGAGATTTGAAAAGCAGGCAGTGCTTATATTTTTTCCGGAAATACACAAAATTTAAGCTTAGGCAATTACAAACTTCATTCGATACATAGAATAGTACTAGTAAGATGTCATAGTGCAGGGAGAGACAATTGGGGGCCCATGGGCCACATGTGGCCCTCTACACTTGTTTTGTCAGCCATCATAAAAAGTAGCTTATGTGCCATAAAGATTTTTTCTGTGTGTCCCCAGGAACAAGAGGAATTAAAATACATCCTCTGGGGTCTTCTGGTAGGCTACGTGGCTACAACTCTGGGATGGAACACCAGCAGATAGAGGGCACATTGCCTAAACCTGGCTCTGGGCCACTAAAAAATGTTATATTGAGTATTTAACAGCAATACATTAATATGCAATGCTTGAGGCTTCTAAAGTATTAATATGTGGCCTCCATGAGTTAAGAAAATGGCCATCACTAAAGTAGTAAGAATATGAAATAAAACGAGTTAGGACTTTACAATTAAATTATACCAGAGGTTTTTAATTGACCGTTCTGTCACATTTATTATAACAAAATGCAGTTAGGAGGCAGCAATCAAAATAAGGGATGGTAAGACATCTAACATGAGGAACATCCAGGATGGAGAAGCATGAAGTGACGGTTATTTGTAGAACTCGTGTTCCTGTTCGTCTTTTTTGATCACCGTTTTATACGCTTTCTCAAAGTCTTTAGCCAATACAATGTATCTGTTTTCTCGGACAGCCAGCATCCCACCCTGTGAATATACAAAGGTCACACGGAATGAAAACACAAATCAGCAAGAGGTGGCTTTAAACAGATTTGTTACTGCTCTTAAAGGCTATGATTTTCATAAAGGGGCAGAATAGCGCTACATAGCATAGTTATACTTCAGCTACAGACTTAAAGGGACATGAAACCCACATTTTCTCTTTCATGGTTCAGATAGAACATACAATTATAAAACAACTTTCCAATTTAGTTCTATTATCACATTTGCTTCATTCTCTTGATATCCTTTGTTGAAAAGCATATATAAATATGCTCACTAGCTGCTGATTGGTGGCTGCACATAGATGCCTCATGTTATTGGCTCACCCATGTGCACTGCAATTTCTTCAACAAAGGATATCTAAAGAATGAAGCAAATTAGATAATGGGAGTAAATTGGAAAATTGCTTAAAGGGACACTGAACCCAAAAATTTTTTTTCATGATTTAGATAGAGAATGCAATTTTAAGCAACTTTCTAATTTACTCCTATTAATTTTTCTTTGTTCTCTTGCTATCTTTATTTGAAAAAGAAGGCATTGAAGCTTTTTTTCTTGGTTCAGACTCTGGACAGCACTTTTTGATTGGTGGATGAATTTATCCACCAATCAGCAAGGACAACCCCAGGTTGTTCACCAAAGATGGGCCGGCATCTAAACTTACATTCTTGCATTTCAAATAAAGATACCAAGAGAATAAAGAAAATTTGATAATAGGAGTAAATTAGAAAGTTGCTTAAAATTTCATGCTCTATCTGAATCACGAAAGAAAAAAATTGTGTTCAGTGTCCCTTTAAACTTGTATGTTCTATCCGAATCACAAAATATTTTTTTTGTGTTTCATGTCCCTTTAAAAGGATATGACACACAGCCAGTCGGTACTCAGGTACTCACCTCTTGACAAATTGAGTTAATATCAGCTCCAGATATCTTATCAGGTCGCGCCACATCTGTTTTCAGAATTAAGGAAAATTGTAGGTAAAAGAATTAAGACATTTATATTCCATTTAGACAATATTTGCCAGTGGATGGTTCATGTACTGAACAAAGTGTTTAAACAAATGTCTGCTCTTGTGTATGTGGACAGTACTGTAAAATTGGTTTCCTCTTAAGAGGTTCTCAATAACTATTGCTTTAGCTGTAGAGTATTAAATGTATTGGAAATTGTTCCTTTTTGTTTATTTTTGTATATGAAAGCGGTTTTTGTGCAATAAAATATTAACTTCTCATGAATATGTCCATTTAAATAAACTGAGCCTGCAGAAAAAGTAGACCTCCTAGTCTCTTTCTATCTATAAACAATGGCCAATATAAAATAGTACAAACCTCTCCCACCCTACACTCAGAGGCTGATTTATGCTTGCTGTTCCATGTTTACACAGCTTTTCTATAGATACCACTGCAGTATTTATATTTCCAAAACAAAATCAGTTGTGTCAAATGGCAAAATAAATGTAAAGGGACTATTCCACATTAAAGCAGTGTTTCTCAACAGGCCATATTTGTTATCTTCATTAGAGCACAGGTGAAATAATCAGCTGGTGGGTGAGAGCAGGCTAGTAACCATGGTTACTGATCAGCTGATTATTTCCCCTATTCTATAGTTCAGATATAATGAAAACCTAACCTGTTAGGGATACTTGAGGACTGGAGTTGAGAAAAAAATGCATTAAAGGGACGAAAATGTTACAGCACAATGTCCCTTTAATCATTTAGTTGACACAGATGATGTAATGATTTAAAGGGGCAGTGTACCGATTTCTCAAAGTGTTTCCAATTACTTGTTATACCAGCTGCAGAGTTTAAAATGTATGGGAAATTGTTCCTTTATATATTTTTGCATATGAAATAGCCTTTTCTGCTAAGTCTCTTTCATAGCACCCCACTGTGAGCATTATTTTATCTAAACCTTGCTTTTTTTAGCCAGAGCTTAAAGTGACTGTAAAGTTTAAAAAAAAAAAAAAAAAAAAACTCTTAAAAACAGGGGCACTTTCAATCATTAAACTTCACATTGAAGCGTCTTTTTTTTATTTTTTATAAATACTTACCTATTTCTTTATGAAAGGAGACCGGCGATCCTCCACCTGCTTCTCCTGCTGTACTCAGCATATCAATGACTAATCCTGCTTCCTCCAATCGTTGCGTGGCCTCACGAGCTGGATGCCTTGGGGTGCACGCAATGATTGGAAGAAGCCGGATTTGTCATTGCTGTGCTAACTACAGCAGGAGCTGTGGGCGGAAGATCGCCGGTCTGCTGTCATAAGGAAAAAGGTAAGTATTTAATAAAACTAAATGCTTAAATGTAAGGTTAAATTAATGAAAGTGCCCCTGTTTTTAGGTGTAGTTTTAAAAACCGGGCACTTTCTCATTAAAAACTTTACATTCACTTTAAGTTCAGAAATGCTCAGTATATGTGGGGATACAAAAGGCTAAAACAGCAATTTAAAATGTGAAAATAAAGGTGATGGAGCTATTTCTAAACAATATAACACAGAAGGTAAAATGGATAATTGGGAACATAATAAATAGTAGAAAATATTAGAGCACACTGTTTCTTTAAAGATACATTTAACATATTTCATGCACCTCCCTCTAATCAGGGGTGCTGCCATTATGGAACCTAGGATTCACTGCAAGAAAATGAAGGAGAGCAGCTGCACATGTGCAAACCCACCAGCGCTGGAATGTAGTGAAAGATAGATTTCAACATGGCGGCCCCCCCCTTGACTATAGGGAGGCGGGGAATAACTTCAATAATGTGCTTATAAAATGTATTCAGTATTTAATGTCCATTTAAGGGAACATTCAAAAGTACAAATATCAGGCGGTATGTAAATCTGTTTCAATGGACAAAAGTGTGTGTGTGGTGGGGGGAGGATTATGGCTCATCTATACAGGCATAACAGATGGACCCATGCACTTCCTGGGACTTCAGCAGAGGTTGTAGGCAATGTATTATTTAACTCACCCTAAAAGTTAGTGTGAGAAACTTGATATCCTAGACTGTAAATTCTCATGGGAATAAGGCCCTCAATTCCTCCTGTATTTGACAACTTTGGTCTTGTCTCTTACAAGCACTGTGTAAGTTGTACCTATTGACAGTGCTGTGGAATTTGTTGATGCTTTATAAATAAAAAATAATAATAATAATAATAATAATAATAATAATAATATAGCCTACTTGATCTGATTAGATTCCCAGCAGAAATAAATACACATTATTATTTCACGGATAACAAGAGACTACAAAATGACAGTTCTTATGTACAAAACAAATGTAAATATAGTGTTGAGGATACAATCTTCCAAATCCACTTCTTCAGACAGATTCATCTTGCTGGTGATGGTTGAGAAAATAAGGCGCTTTTGCCTGCGGTCCGGCAGAGGGAATTCTATTTTTCTGTCCAAGCGACCAGGACGCAGGAGAGCTGGATCAAGAGTGTCTGCTCTATTTGTTGCCATGATAACCTGGAAGGGACAAAGATAAGGAATATTCAGTTGCAAATAAAAAGCAGAAAAAAACACAAGGAACAGACTGAGCATTACTTTTAGCACCAGCAAGAAAACCTCAGTACAAGAACAGTAGAAACCAACGTCCTACTTTTAAAATTTCATAAAATAAATATCAGACAAAAATACAGTTGTAATGAAGTTAAACATTTTTAAAAAAATCATATTAGATTAGTACTTGTTCTTTATTTTCATAAAAAAGGAGATTCTGAAGCTGTGGAAGTGAACAATATTAGGTGAACCAACCCTGCATGCAAACAACAAGCTATACAAAGCAGTTACAGGGTGAAAGGTGAAAAAGAAATCCCCAAAAGAAAGCTACTTTCAAACTATGTTATAGAAATGAAAAATGTTCCATAAAATTCAACAAGGCATTTGCACAACATATTACTATATGTTTTTTTCTTGCATGAGAAAGAAGAAAAAAAATAATAAATAAAAAATCAGGGAGTAGGATCTCCCTCTAAAAATGGTTGCACATTTTTTTTTGCAAAGATCAAATAAAGTAATTGTGTTTAATGCATAAGGCATTGGTCAATTGTTAACAGAACAAGCTAGAGGACAATGTACAAATAGAATACAACATTTTAAAGAGACTTAAATAGTGTTATAGAAACTTCTTGCTGTTTTGCAGATTAGAATCTCAACATCAAATCAGATGTAGATTTAAATTGTTGGGAGGTATTCAAAAGTGATTACGGAAAGTTTTTGGCTTTTGTATAATTAAAAAAGTAATGGGTAAACACTCCATAAAGGGCAAACAGTTTGTTTTTGTACACTTGAAGATTACCTCCACCAGGGAAGGCAGCACTTATTGCTGGGGTATAGAGCATAGAGTCTGTATTTGCAGGATACATATTTTACTTGTATGGATATACATAGGCAATATATTAAGAACATACAATACAAAAGGTAAGATACCATGAGTAAAACTAACCTTCACATTTACATTCTGGTCAAATCCATCCATCTGATTTAGAAGCTCTAACAGAATTCTTTGTACCTCTCGGTCAGCTGCAGAGACACAAAGAGTTAATTTACAATAGTGATTTAAACAAACATACGTTAAATCATTTCCAATTTGTAGTGCCCACTAAATAAACCCTTCACTTCTCACCTCCTGTCTGTGCATCAAATCGTTTTGTGGCTATAGCATCTATCTCATCTATGAAGATGATTGCGGGCGCATTCTCTTTGGCAAGCCTGAAAACATCTCTCACCATTCGAGGGCCCTCACCCAAGTACTTCTGAACAAACTCAGAGCCCACCACACGGATAAAAGCAGCTAGAGAGCAGATGGAGAAAAAGAAATGTGTTAGCATTAATGAAATAACCAGTAAAAGATGCAACTTCTCTGTTCTACTTAGATACAAATGTATTTTCAAACATCATAACTGAAAGCTTCACAGATGAATTTATGTGATAAACATTCTAAAGTCTCTAATATAAACTCACAAAAATGTTCTGGATCAAACGTGCAAAATGGAAATACAAGGAAACATGGAACAAGTCAGATCTTGATTTTGTTCTGAATACTGTCATATACCACCCCTACAATACCACAACCCTTGTGCCAATATACATAATAACAGGAAATTAAACAGTGCTTTATCATACATTTATATTCTTAGTTACCTGTTGTATGATGAGCTACAGCTTTAGCTAGAAGAGTCTTTCCACAACCTGGGGGGCCGTACATCAACACTCCCCTAGGAGGATCGATTCCAATCTACAGGAAAATTGAAAAATATAATTTAAAAATATATACCTGTGCTCTCCCCAGAAAATGTTGCCAGCAGGTGGCATTACAGAGTAGCCAGGATAAGGGAAATGTAATACTTTTTAATATTATACATTTTTCTGCCATCAAAAGCACAAATTAATTGCATAATTTAACGATAATGTGAACAATAAACATTGAAAATGTTATTAGCTAATCTTAGATTATTTTTAGCTAAAATTTTAGACGGGTGGGCAGTAAAATCAGGCGGGTGATGCTCCTCTTTTTAGAGAAGGCAGTTTTTGTGATTAGACTTCTTTCTCCACCAATATAGTTGTGGGATGGAATATGTAATTATCAGCCAGTAAGGATTATTATAGCATTGTGTAAAAATGTGTATTTCCTGCTATTTCAATATGAATTTAACCAATATTCAATACATCTTTTTTGTACTTTATTTTTTTAAATACAGCCCCATGTCCCTTTAAACACTAACGCTTGGCATGTAGCTAGTACAAATTGTGCTGAACTTAATAATCATCTACTGTAGATTATTTAGTCATGCTTCATGTGTCTGTATGTCTGTTGGGCAAGGGCAAACAGATCTGACAATTTCTTGTGAACATACTACGGAACTTCAATTATGTTCATGTATTAGTATACTCTTCCTTCTGTTATTAGGTACACAAACAATATGCCAGCGATCCAAACAGCAAGAGGCAGTGAATTAGACTGTTCCTTCTATTAGGTACACAAACAATATGCCAGCGATCCAAACAGCAAGAGGCAGTGAATTAGACTGTTCCTTCTGTTATTAGGTACACATAAACAATATGCCAGCGATCAAAACAGCAAGAGGCAGTGAATTAGACTGTTCCTTCTGTTATTAGGTACACATAAACAATATGCCAGCGATCCAATCAGCAAGAGGCAGTGAATTAGACTGTTCCTTCTATTAGGTACACAAACAATATGCCAGCGATCCAAACAGCAAGAGGCAGTGAATTAGACTGTTCCTTCTATTAGGTACACATAAACAATATGCCAGCGATCAAAACAGCAAGAGGCAGTGAATTAGACTGTTCCTTCTGTTATTAGGTACACAAACAATATGCCAGCGATCCAATCAGCAAGAGGCAGTGAATTAGACTGTTCCTTCTGTTATTAGGTACACATAAACAATATGCCAGCGATCAAAACAGCAAGAGGCAGTGAATTAGACTCTTCCTTCTGTTATTAGGTACACATAAACAATATGCCAGCGATCCAATCAGCAAGAGGCAGTGAATTAGACTGTTCCTTCTATTAGGTACACATAAACAATATGCCAGCGATCCAATCAGCAAGAGGCAGTGAATTAGACTGTTCCTTCTGTTATTAGGTACACACAAACAATATGCCAGCGATCCAATCAGCAAGAGGCAGTGAATTAGACTGTTCCTTCTATTAGGTACACACAAACAATATGCCAGCGATCAAAACAGCAAGAGGCAGTGAATTAGACTGTTCCTTCTATTAGGTACACATAAACAATATGCCAGCGATCCAATCAGCAAGAGGCAGTGAATTAGACTGTTCCTTCTATTAGGTACACATAAACAATATGCCAGCGATCCAATCAGCAAGAGGCAGTGAATTAGACTGTTCCTTCTATTAGGTACACGTAAACAATATGCCAGCGATCCAATCAGCAAGAGGCAGTGAATTAGACTGTTCCTTCTGTTATTAGGTACACACAAACAATATGCCAGCGATCCAATCAGCAAGAGGCAGTGAATTAGACTGTTCCTTCTATTAGGTACACACAAACAATATGCCAGCGATCAAAACAGCAAGAGGCAGTGAATTAGACTGTTCCTTCTATTAGGTACACATAAACAATATGCCAGCGATCCAATCAGCAAGAGGCAGTGAATTAGACTGTTCCTTCTATTAGGTACACATAAACAATATGCCAGCGATCCAATCAGCAAGAGGCAGTGAATTAGACTGTTCCTTCTATTAGGTACACGTAAACAATATGCCAGCGATCAAAACAGCAAGAGGCAGTGAATTAGACTGTTCCTTCTATTAGGTACACACAAACAATATGCCAGCGATCAAAACAGCAAGAGGCAGTGAATTAGACTGTTCCTTCTATTAGGTACACACAAACAATATGCCAGCGATCAAAACAGCAAGAGGCAGTGAATTAGACTGTTCCTTCTATTAGGTACACATAAACAATATGCCAGCGATCCAATCAGCAAGAGGCAGTGAATTAGACTGTTCCTTCTATTAGGTACACACAAACAATATGCCAGCGATCAAAACAGCAAGAGGCAGTGAATTAGACTGTTCCTTCTATTAGGTACACACAAACAATATGCCAGCGATCAAAACAGCAAGAGGCAGTGAATTAGACTGTTCCTTCTATTAGGTACACATAAACAATATGCCAGCGATCCAATCAGCAAGAGGCAGTGAATTAGACTGTTCCTTCTATTAGGTACACGTAAACAATATGCCAGCGATCAAAACAGCAAGAGGCAGTGAATTAGACTGTTCCTTCTATTAGGTACACATAAACAATATGCCAGCGATCCAAACAGCAAGAGGCAGTGAATTAGACTGTTCCTTCTATTAGGTACACATAAACAATATGCCAGCGATCCAAACAGCAAGAGGCAGTGAATTAGACTATTCCTTCTGTTATTAGGTACACAAACAATATGCCAGCGATCCAAACAGCAAGAGGCAGTGAATTAGACTATTCCTTCTGTTATTAGGTACACAAACAATATGCCAGTGATCCAATCAGCAAGAGGCAGTGAATTAGACTGTTCCTTCTATTAGGTACAAGTAAACAATATGCCAGTGATCCAATCAGCAAGAGGCAGTGAATTAGACTGTTCCTTCTATTAGGTACACGTAAACAATATGCCAGCGATCAAAACAGCAAGAGGCAGTGAATTAGACTGTTCCTTCTATTAGGTACACATAAACAATATGCCAGCGATCAAAACAGCAAGAGGCAGTGAATTAGACTATTCCTTCTATTAGGTACACATAAACAATATGCCAGCGATCAAAACAGCAAGAGGCAGTGAATTAGACTGTTCCTTCTATTAGGTACACGTAAACAATATGCCAGCGATCCAAACAGCAAGAGGCAGTGAATTAGACTATTCCTTCTGTTATTAGGTACACATAAACAATATGCCAGCGATCCAATCAGCAAGAGGCAGTGAATTAGACTGTTCCTTCTATTAGGTACACGTAAACAATATGCCAGCGATCCAAACAGCAAGAGGCAGTGAATTAGACTGTTCCTTCTATTAGGTACACGTAAACAATATGCCAGCGATCCAATCAGCAAGAGTGAGCAAATTAGGCTATTCCTTCTGTTATTAGGTACACGTAAACAATATGCCAGCGATCCAAACAGCAAGAGGGAGCGAATTAGACTGTTCCTTCTGTTATTAGGTACACGTAAACAATATGCCAGCGATCCAATCAGCAAGAGGCAGTGAATTAGACTGTTCCTTCTGTTATTAGGTACACATAAACAATATGCCAGTGATCCAATCAGCAAGAGTGAGCAAATTAGGCTATTCCTTCTGTTATTAGGTACACATAAACAATATGCCAGCGATCCAATCAGCAAGAGGCAGTGAATTAGACTATTCCTTCTGTTATTAGGTACACATAAACAATATGCCAGCGATCCAATCAGCAAGAGGCAGTGAATTAGACTATTCCTTCTATTAGGTACACGTAAACAATATGCCAGCGATCCAATCAGCAAGAGTGAGCAAATTAGGCTATTCCTTCTGTTATTAGGTACACGTAAACAATATGCCAGCGATCCAAACAGCAAGAGGGAGCGAATTAGACTGTTCCTTCTGTTATTAGGTACACGTAAACAATATGCCAGCGATCCAATCAGCTAGAGGCAGTGAATTAGACTGTTCCTTCTGTTATTAGGTACACATAAACAATATGCCAGCGATCCAATCAGCAAGAGGCAGTGAATTAGACTGTTCCTTCTGTTATTAGGTACACATAAACAATATGCCAGTGATCCAATCAGCAAGAGTGAGCAAATTAGGCTATTCCTTCTGTTATTAGGTACACATAAACAATATGCCAGCGATCCAATCAGCAAGAGGCAGCGATTCAGACTATTCCTTCTGTTATTAGGTACACATAAACAATATGCCAGCGATCCAATCAGCAAGAGGCAGCGATTCAGACTATTCCTTCTGTTATTAGGTACACATAAACCATATGCCAGCGATCCAATCAGCAAGAGGCAGCGATTCAGGCTAATGTATTTTTTTTGGAATTGTGAAGGAACTTTATTGGACACAATCACTGAAAAACACCTTGTTCCACTCACCTGTTTATAGAGTTCAAAGTGTGTAAGTGGAAGCTCCACTGCCTCTCTCACTTCTTGTTTCTGAATATCCATCCCTCCAATATCAGAATAAAGCACATCTGGCTTTTGATCTAGGTATAAAAACAACAATACTTACGTGTAAGGACTGGAAAACTTTGAATATTGTTTTGTAAAATTTGTGTATAATACATTAGGGATACCCCATAAATGTTTGGCATAAAAGCAGCCAAACCCTACCGCACACACAAAAAGAAGTAGGTTGAACACTGGTACATACCTGAGGTCAGCATCATGATACTGCTGTCAGCCTCAGGTGGAAGAACATCAACCAGAGCATTGCTGTGTTTGTGAAGTGCAACAGAGGCATTGGGCTTCAGCAACTCACGGTCAATAGTGCTCAAGATTCGAACGTAGTAATTAGACCCTATTAAGAGAAAAAAATATTGTTAAAATGTTAATGTTAAAAAGGTGTCTGACGCTGTATTAAATGGGACAGTAAAGAAAAATTTAAACTTCCACGAGTCAGATAGGGAATACAATTTTAAGCAAATTTACAATTTACTTGTATTACCTTTATATAATTTGTTTCTTTTTCTGCGTTTCCTTTGGTGAGCAGGAGAAGCAGTGTACCATTGGTAACTAGCTGTTGGTTGGTGGCTGCACATATATACCTCACCAATGTGTTCAGCTAGCTCCCAGTACCAAGAGAATAAGTCAATCAAGATATACAAGTAAATTGCAAAATTGCAAGCTCTACCTGAATCATGAAAGTTTAATTTTGGGCTGCATGTCTCTTTAAGGGGGATAGCAGAATTGTACTTGAACTAAAATGACAAATACCTGTGGTTGAACCCACAATAGCCGTGTTCTGGTCAACAGCCTCCAGAAACTGGCCAATGACGAGTGGGATACTCTGGATTCGTTTTACCTCCTCCTGTGCATGCAGGAATTCCTTTTTGAGATTTTTCTGCTCATCCTTAATATATTCTTCCTGGACCTCAAGGAACTCTAATTCTTGCTGCAATTTCTATAACAGAAATACAAAACGTTCTTAAAGGGACACAAGTCAAAATTAAAGTTTCTTGATAAAGACAAGCGTGAAAATATTAGAAAAACATAATATATCATTTTGCACCAGCTCCTTAAGAACATGCCCAAGAGTTTACAATGTATACATATATGCATCTGTGATTTGCTGATGGCTGTCACATGATACAGGAATCAGGGAAATGAAAGGAAAATTTGTTAGTAAAATTTGAAATTCAGTCATTATTATTATTAATAATAATGGTATTTTAAGCAAAACAATAGTAAACAATTTTTTTTCTTATCCTTGCAACTCTTAAAAGGACACCACAAAGGCTCTTATAAACATAAAAAAAAAGGATTTAAAATACATTACCAACTAATGCGTTCTAAATATAAAACTGCCCTAAACCTAATAACTGAATAGTGAAAACAAAGTGAACATTTTTCTTAAAAATCTATTTCTCACATACTGTCTCCCACACTAGTCTCAGTACTAATTCTCTTTAATCTTCTCAGACAGGTGTTGTGACATTTAGGCTCTAATAACCAGGTTGAGATTGAGCGGAATAAACAATGCTCCTAGATTCCCTGGAAGCCTTTGTAAAGATAAAATACAGGTAAAGTAAGAGATTAAAGTCATCAAATAAGTTGTCTTATGGGCGAGATACGAGTGATCACCAGCTGAAGCAGATGGTTATTGAGGAGACATAATGAGAGAGGTTAGCCTTATTTCTCTAATTAGGAGAAAAGTGTCACTGTGTATATACTGATCTGTTTGTGCAGTTTCCAATCAAACACAAGCTGTACAGATGATCTTTGAAAATTTGCTCAACTGTACACTTGTCAACCAGAGGAAAAACATACCTCCATCATAAAAGAAAATGCTAAATGCTGCTAATAAAATATGTTTTTAATACTTATAGGGACATTCAAGTATTTATTTATTTTTATTTATGTGTCAGGGATGATTTGCTGCATTGCAAGAGACATCTAGACAAAATACATGTTTTAAAAGCATTTTAAAATGTATTTTTGTATGTTTTGTTTTTTAGAAAACTATGCATTGTTTTTGGAGTCCCTGTACTTCCTGTGCTTAGGGATAGATATATAAAAGCTTCTGCACAAAGCAACCACTGCTTAGCATGTAGGAATGTCAGGGTTGCTTGTTGAACAAATAATTATTAAATCAGTTTATGTTAAATTATGCAATCAATTTGTGCTTTAGATATCTAACGTAATATTTATAAATAACAGAAAATGTTATAATATTGCAAAGTATTGCATTGCCCCCACATGGCTGGCAATTTTTTTTCGGTGGACAACACTGAATAATGAAAGGATGTTGGAAAGATTTTTGATTTAACATAAAGAAATATTTTACAGGGAATGCATGCGCTTTTAATATCAAGTGATACTTTATACTTATGCGGCATACAACAGTATTTTATAAATTGTACAGTTAATATCCCCATAGTTTGCTTTTATCTGTTGTATAGACAAAATCCCCAAAGACATGTGAGAAAGATCTTTATTTAGCAACAAATCAATGTACTTTCCATAATAAAACTACACACACTAAACCACTGGTTTTGTCTAGTGTATCTGTGACATGCACAGAGGAGAGAATACATAGACTTCAGGAGAAGAGGTAGATTTACACTTAAAGGGACAGTCAACACTCGAGATAACATTATCCGATATTTAAAAATAAAAAATGAAGATCCGCCTGCACCATACCCCTTTTGTCTTGCCTACTTCCTTCTCCTAGTAATCATCGTCGATAACTTCTATAATATGATCTAAATATGGCAGCCTAACTCCCCCCACCGTTACGTAGCTACCTTCTTCTTCAAATTAAGAGCCAATCAGAATCCAATACTCGGTCAGAAATTGCACGCGCTTGCAATTTCTGACCGAGGATTGGATTCTGATTGGCTGATCATTTGAAGAAGAAGGTAGCTACGTAACGGTGGGGGGAGTTAGGCTGCCATATTTAGATCATATTATAGAAGTTATCGACGATGATTACTAGGAGAAGGAAGTAGGCAAGACAAAAGGGGTGCAGGCTGATCTTCGTTTTTTATTTTTAAATATTGGATAATGTTATCTCGAGTGTTGACTGTCCCTTTAATATGGAAAATGAATATGTTTTAGAAAAACTAATGGTTACAATTTCTAATACAGATTATGTAATACAAACTTAGCTTACCTTGTATCGACTATATAAATCCTCCAAGTCCTCTGGCTCTGGACCCAAGAAAGAAAGGGCTGTAAGTGGTCTAGAGGTAACCAGAGAGGGAGCTTCCTCCTATAGCAGGAAAAAAAAAGAGGAATATTCATTACACAATAAAAACAGAATGTAATATCTATTATCTCAGTACTAATAGTTGCAACTTGTTGCCTTTAAAAAGCAAAGCTGATCTTGCCAGAACACATTACACTTGGTGTGTGACTGATGTGTCCAACGACCTGTGGACCTCACAATATGGACTCTATTTCAGACTATTAGTAGAACTTTTAAAATGAGATACTTTGATTTGAAAACCCATGTCATGCTCATCTAATTCAACAGACTTGCCCTCGTGACAACCCATTTTAGCATGTTCTGCTTAAAGGGACATGATGAAACCCAAAACAATTATTTCATGATTTAGGTAGAACATACCATTTTAAACAACTTTCCAGTTTACTTCTATTATCAAATTGGCTTCATTCTCTTGGTATCATTTGTTGAAGCAGCAGCAATGCACTACTGGTTCTAACTGAACACATGGGTGAGCCAATGACAATATGCAGCCATCAATCAGCAGCTAGAACTTAGGTTCTTTGCTGCTCCTGAGCTTTCCTAGCTAAACCTTTCAGCAAAGGATAACAAGAGAGCAAATTAAATAATAGAAGTAAATTGGAAAGTAGTTTAAAATGGTGTGCTCTGTATAAATCATGAATGTCTAATTATGACTTTACTGTCCCTTTAACCTCTTGGCTTTTCACACTACTTTTTATGAAATCCCAATATTGCACACGCTCAGCTCACATTCCAACAAACAATTGATTCCTTTATTTTTAAGAATGTCAAAAATGTCGGAACTAATATGCAATCACCAAAGTGTGAGTATTATTATAATTTATTTGATATGTTCTAAAATAATAAGAAAAATAAAAAACTAAATAATTTACAGGAAAGGGTTAATTGCGCTCCCAAAGAGAGCATGTCAGGAATATTAAAGACACCTGGTAGCATACTGAGGGTGACTCAGGAGCGTGCAAATATCTTAAAGGGATATGAAAACCAACATGTTTCTTTCATGACTTAGCTAGAGCATGCTATTTTAAACTACTTTCTAATTTACGTCTATTATCAAATTTACTTTGTTCTCTTGGTATCTTATTGTTCAAAAGCAGGGACGTATGCTTTGGAGCTGGCCCATTTCGGAAGCACTATATGGCAGCAGTTTTGCAAGAACACTAGAGGGCAGCACTGTTTCCTACCCCGTAGTGCTACAGACGCCTACCTACCTACCTAGCTATTAAGATACACAGAAAGTAAGTTTACACACAAACTAAATCATTGTTATGCAGGTAATATAAACAGAATCATTTAAAATATAACTTAATAGGTTAGTATTGATGCAATCCTTTCATAATTGCATTAACATTCACAGACAAGTTAAAGACACATTTAGATAGCCTGTAAAATGAAAGTAGTAATAGCTTCTCTGTTCAATGCTCATATATCTATATGTTCCAAGCATTAAATCATTGAGGATATTATCAAAGGTTGTTAGCAAGGTTCTATATATACACTCGGTCTATCTAGAGGTATCAAGCATAGAAACATCCCTGATCTTAGACCAAGTTCCTTCAATCCGGGAGCTCAAATACATTTACCACCGTCTAATATTGCATAGAGAGCATAGCAAACAGGCTGGTTATAATTATAATAAATCAGGCTAAAAAGGGGAGATAAGTACTCCCACTGCGGCACCCCTGGCGCACGTTTCACAAGGCTTCTTCAGAGGGGGCTAACCTAGGTATCTCTTCAATAAAGAATATCATAGGAACAAAGCAAATTTGATAAATTGGAAACTTTTAAAAGATGGTTTGCTCTGTCTGAATCACAAAAGAAAACGTTTGGGTTTCATATCCCTTTAAGCATTTTTACAATGTTATACATAATATCCATGTTCTCAACTGAATGTTTTCTCTGCCGTGTGGCATTATAAAGTAGTCTGGTGGGAGCAGAGTAACACTTTCTAATATTATAACATGTTCTGCTCTTCCAAAGTTCAAAATTATTGCAAAATTTAAAATACATTTATTTAAAGGGACACTGAACTCAAATTGTTTTCTTTCATGATTCAGATAGAGCATGCAATTTTAAGCAACTTTCTAATTTACTTCTATTATCAATTTTCTTTGTTCTCTTGGTATCTTTATTTGAAAAAAGCAGAAATGTAAGCTTACGAGCCAACCCATCTTTGGTTGAGCACCTGGGTACAGCTTGCTGATTGGTGGCTAAATGTACCCACCAATTTAGCAAGCGTTATCCAGGGTGTTGAATCAAAAATTGGCCGGCTTGTAAGCTTACATTCCTGTTTTTTTAAATAAAAATTGATAATAGGAGTAAAATTGCATGCTCTATCTGAATCATGAAAGAAAAAAAATGGGATTCAGTATCACTTTAATGCTAAATGTGTGCAATAAAATGAAAAAGTTGAATATTTAGCGCATTTTAGCTTAATATTAGCTAAACTTATAAAAAAAGGTCCTGGAGAGGTCATGGCAAATAGTTCTCAAGATACATGCACACTCCTGAGTATATCTAGATATGCTCTCATAGAAATGAGCTACAATTTAACAAAGGATACCAAGAGAAAAATATTAGTATTTTTATTTACATGCTCTATATGAACAATACACTCACAAAATGCCACTTTATTGGCAGCTGGTTATCAGGCCTATAATTAGGATTTCCTATTATCATCTTAAAGGTTCTGTTTAGTAATCATAATAAAATAAATGACATTTCTAAGAGACTATGGGTGGAAAGTAGCTGGTTTTAAAAAGTATAATAACGCTTCATTATAGCTTATTGTGAAAAGGATGATCCATAAGAAGCAGTTAAAGGGACATGAAACCCACAATGCTGATAAAACCTCCAGATCTTGCCGAATTGCCCTCTTGTGGTGTTTTTTAAATTTCATGTTCCCATTTCATTTTAAGCTGGAGTGGAGACTTAAAGGGACAGTCTACTCCAGAATTGTTATTGTTTAAAACGATAGATAATCCCTTTATTAACCATTCCCTAGTTTTGCATAACCAACACAGTTATATAAATACACTTTTTACCTCTGTGATTACCTTGTATCTAAGCCTCTGCAAACTGCCCCCTTATTTCAGTTCTTTTGACAGACATCCATTTTTAGCCAATCAGAGTGGGCTCACTGGATCTCCGCGTGCGTGAGCACAGTGTTATTTATATGTCACACATGAACTAACACCCTCTAGTGGTGAAAAACTGTTAAAATGCGCCGAGAGAAGAGGCGGCCTTCAAGGGTTTAGAAATTTGCATATGAACCTCCTAGGTTTAGCTTTCAACTAAGAATACCAAGAGAACAAAGCAAAATTGGTGATAAAAGTAAATTGAAAAATTGTTTAAAATTACATTCTCTATCTGAATCATGAAAGTTTATTTTGGACTAGACTGTCCCTTTAACTAAAAATTGTTCCCTGTTCTGCCAATAAAAATTGCTGTTATGTGTACGTCTAAGAGCAGTGCTCCAAAAGCTGCTACTAGACAGCTGGAAGCCTACCTGGGAGAGATCATTGTACCTCATTCAGACAAACCCCTGAAGTACTGTTAATAAATTGAGATTTAATGGCTCAAAACTATCTTTCTGCCCTATGCAGTAGTGTGGAAAGTGAAAGACTTATAGCGGAACATGCAGAGATGCTTCTGTTCCTTAAAAAGAACTTGCCCCTAATTGTATACATTTTATACAATTATGCTCAAAACATACTGTACTCCAAGGAACATCCTTAGCTTATATAATTGCAGGAAGAGTGTTCATAGGACAAATTAAGTTAAAGGGATAGTAAACCCAATTTATTTATTTCATGATTCAGATAGAGCATGTAATTGTACGCATCTTTCTAATTTAATCATATTATCAATTTTTCTTCCTTCTCTTGGTATCTTTATTTGAAAAGCAGAAAAGTATGTCGGCCCATCTTTGGTTTAGAACCTGGGTTGCACTTCCTGATTGGTTAATTAATTTAGCCACCAATAAGCAAGTACAGTCCAGATTCTGAACCAAAAATGGGCCAGCCTCTTAAACATACATTTCTGCTTTTAAAATAAAGATACCAAGAGAAGGAAGAAAAATTGATAATAGGAGTAAACTAGAAAGCTGCTTAAAAATGCATGCACTAGCTAAATCATGAAAGAAAAAAAATGTGTGTTTAATATCCCTTTTATGTCCTATGAACACTCATCCTACAATTATAGGACTAGATTTAGATTACATTTGACTCGTAAGCTTTACCAATGCTCTGTTCACATTTCCAACTCCATAGACTTTAATGGAGTTGGACATGTAATGAGAGCATTGGTAAAGCTTACCAGTCAATGTAATATATCCCAGTGTTGTTCCCCATGATTAAACAGTGCACTGTTACATTTTTTTAATGTATTGCACTTTTTGGTTGGTTGTGATTTTACATTATGTATTGTTGTTGTTATTAATGTATTTTATTGTAATATTTTTATTTATAAACATGTTCTGTGAAATGTATTCAAGTTTTTATAACTTTGTGACAACAAGCAAATAAAACAGTTTTATTATTTCATAATGTCTTTTAAGTTACAGTTATTCATAATTATAAAGAAGGTATCTTAAATCATTAGTCTGTATTGTACTTGAGAAACTGTCACATGACATAAAAATGGGCTGTCTCCTAAGCTTTGCATTCCTGCTTTTCAAATAAAGATAGCATGAGAATGAAGAAAAATTGATAATAGGAGTAAATTATCAAGTTGCTTAAAATTGAATTCTCTATCTGAATCATTGAAGCCAAAATTTAGGTTTAGTATCCCTTTAAAGCACGCTGCTGGTTTCTTGCTGTGCATATATGCCTTTTGTCATTGGCTCACCAGTCATGATCAGCTAGCTCTCAATGTCTTGCTACTCCCGAGTCTACATGTTTACTCTTCAACAACTTATACCATGACAGTGAACAAGACAGAGTTCATAATAGACATAAATTAGAAACGTATTATTAATTGCATGTTCTATCTAAATCATTAAAGTTTCATTTTAACTTAAAGGGAAAGGAAACCCCATTTTTTTCCTTTCATGATTTGGATAGAACATACAATTTCAAACAACTTTCCAATTTTCTTCTATAATCAAATGTTCTTTATTCTTTTATTATCCTTTGCTGAAGGAACAGCATTGCACTACTGGCAGCTAGCTGAACACATCTAGTTAGCCAATCACAAGAGACAAATGTGTGCAGCAGCTCCTACTAGTGTAGGATATGTGCATATTATTTCTTAAAGGGATACTAAACCCAATTTTTTTCTCTCACGATTCAGATAGAGCATGAGATTTTAAGCACCTTTCTAATTTACTCCTATTATCAATTTTTCTTTGTTCTCATGCTATCTTGATTTGAAAAAGCAGTACTGTAAGCTTTAGAAGAGCCGGACCATTTTTTGTTCAGCACCTGGGTAGCACTTGCTGATTTGTGGCTAAATGTAGCAAACCAATCAGCAAGCTCTACCAAGGTGCTGAACTAAAAATGGGCCGGCTCCTAATCTTTTATTACTGCTTTTTCAAATCAAGATAACATGAGAACAAAGAAAAATTGATAATAGGAGTAAATTAGAAAGTTTCTTAAAATTGCATGCTCTATCTGAATCATAAAAGAAAAAATGTGGGGTTAGTATCCCTTTAATAAGGGATACCAAGAGAATGAAGCACATTTGAAAATATAAGTAAATTTAAAACACATGCTCTTTGAATCATGTAAGTTTAATGTTGACTTTTCCATCTCTTTAGCTGTCCCTTTAAGCGCACCAAAGTTTATAGATGAAGTAGGAAAACTCAGTGTGCATAGTAGCAAGTAAAGCACACTAATCTTTTCACTGAAGTAAATAATAGCAGCCTGAGCTATTGGAGAATTTGACACTCTACTGAGACAGAGCCACCAACGGCAGGCCTCATTACTATACTATGTGTAATTAATATACCGTGATGCACGCACTATACACACACTGGCCCTGACAATATAAGTTAAATAACACATATAAAGCCTCTATGAGACATTTCTAGCTGTCAGCAGTTTTACCTGCCCGCTTCCCTTCTCTATGACGATACCGATTTCCTCCATTATCTTCAGATTCCCTTTGTCACTGCCGCGCACTAAACATACGTCACTTCACTCGCAGGCGAATAAATGACGTTCCCAAATTAGGCATGCTGGGAATTGCAGTCTTTTAGTAGATCATCCGCTTGCTTGCGTTAGACGGAAGTATGTTGGAAGCGTCTCTGGCAGCCAATGGGTTAATTGGAAATATTACCTCCGCTCCTATAGTTCAGCAGTTACTATAATTCCAATTAGCAAACTGAGAAACACTCAAAAATTATTCTGAATACAGTGAAGGTAATTAGCGATGGGGGTACATCATGCACAGAGTATACTAACTCCCCTGGTAAACTGTCTAGTACAGGACCCATGTGAGGTGGTACCCCCAAAGTCACATACTGAGGTCTCTGAAATAGATTGAATCCAAACTAACTCCGGCAGAAGCACAATAGAGCATAATATTATTAGTATTTTTATGTCCCTTATAAATCTAAAATTTTCTATCATATATATGAAATAACCTATTTTTTAAACATGTTAGTTAGATTATTTTAGCATGAACAAATTTAAAGGGACGTTAAACACAAATTGTAAGCTGCATAATTATGTACCTTAAAGCGACATTAAACAATAATTGCTAGATAGAATTATGCATTTAAAGAAAAGATTAGTCTGAGAATAACATGTAGATGTATTTTTATAAAGTTTAATTAGCTGTTTAAATGTTGACAAATATGTGTAAAGTTTTAGTGTCTATAAAACAATGTGAGCTGCCATGTTGTAACTTAGGTTACTTTCTCTTCAGTGGTCAATTAGGGACAGTTTATATATAGGTCACTAGACTGTGCAGCCAATAGCAGTGTTCTAAAAGGAACTGAAAAGCTCACAATTTCCTTAATGGAATTACAGGAAAAGGGGACAAAATAAATAATTAAAGTATATTGCAGATTTTTTTTTATTATATATACGATTTAACATTTATATTACCATCTCAAAGTGTTTAATGTCCCTTTAATAT
Organism: Bombina bombina; assembly: GCF_027579735.1. Taxonomy (NCBI): domain Eukaryota; kingdom Metazoa; phylum Chordata; class Amphibia; order Anura; family Bombinatoridae; genus Bombina; species Bombina bombina. Next base: position 263,196,688 of record NC_069506.1, on the reverse strand, counting down.
CAGAGTAGAATTGAGCAATGAATAATGCAGCTTCATTTTGCCAAATGAGCATATGTGTGTTTTATTTCCACTTGTTTCCCTTTCCCTGAAAACAAAAGGAACTTTGCTGACCAATCACAAACTAATATACATATTTGAGCATGAACTGTTAGGTTATTTTATTAACTAGGTATTTAAATATACATCTATGTCTTTCTAATCTCCAGCTAAATATGCATATATACATGGCATTCAGAACTAAAATACCTAGTATGCCCACTGCTACTGTAAAGAATGTCTTTTCTGATTGCTGACTCAAATTTGATAATCCACTTTGCAAGAAAACAACTAAATAGACAAAATGAGGGAGTAAAACAGTTTGCAGAAAGCAGATAACAGTATTAACCCAAGTGGAACAAGCACCATTTCCAGATGTATTTTATAGCAAAAAGCAATGACATGAGTGTATATTGCAATAATGTTATACGTTCAATAATGACACATTCTATGCCTTGTTTGACTTAAAGGATTACTAACTTTTTATTTCCTAAAGCAATTAACGTTTTGCATATAAACTATAATCTCAATTTAATTTACCTTATGAATGTTTAAAACGAAGCCCCCCTTGTTACATAAAATTATATTTTATTTTATTACGATGGCATCACGTCATCCAGCCCATAAATGTGAGCCGTCTATGGGATAACCAAACCGCCAATTATAGCCCTGATTTTTGCATCTCATTAAAATAAATTATCTACATTTAACGCATGCGCAATAGCATATACTTCCTATCGCATGCGCAAATTGCAGCAATCAAGCCGACATCATAGCAGAAGAGAAAAAAAAAACTCATGCGCATTTAAAATTTTCATTAATTCTATCTGTATTCCAGCCAATCGAATATACAATATACTTCAATGCTGCTAGTGGTCCTTTTGCAAAATAAAAGTACTGTATTGCATAATGTTGCAAAGTAAGTATCGTTTGCTCGTTTATTCTAGGGAGATTCTGGAAGTGTTCACAAGATAAGTACTTACGCTATGTGCGCAGCTAACTCGACTGCTGCTGTATAGATTGTCCTTGTCTTATTCAACTTCAGATGGTGACGTATCATGTGACGTTGCCCTAACTCGCGCATGCGCAATGCGTCCAAATCTCGCCATCTTACAACTGCAGTTGTCAGCACAGATTGGGAATCCGTAATGGCTGACATAGGAGTGGGTTTGGAAAAATTAATTATTTAAAACAAATATTTTCAAAACGCTACATATTTAATACAGATTATAGACATTAGAAAAAAATAGATTTTTTATGTATACTCCTGTGTAATTGGCATTTCATTTATGACTACAGTGTCCCTTTAAATTTAAATTATTTATTTTTTTATTTTGAAACAAAAATTGTATCTCTCTGTACAACTATACACCGATAAATTAACATATTAGCTCAGTGTGATTAAAAAAATATATATATATATTGTTTACTACAACTGGTTTTTATTAGTTAAATTCCACTCACAGCTTGCCTTATTGGAATGAACTAAATCTAGACTTATTACTGGAGTTGACAATGTTTGCCACTGTGATTTTGTTAGTAAAACTTCCATTGCTTTGCAGTAGGCACGTGCATTCTGCAGTTTAGTTGCCGAACGCAGAGGAAGGCGGCCGCTTGCAATATTTAGCTCTTTTTGGAGCCAGATCCTAATGCGTTGCACTTTCACAAGAAGAAATCCAGCTAAAAAAAAAAATCTGCTGATGAAACTGCAAAGTGCACCTATCTACTTTGCAGCTTTTTCTTAAGATTTCAGCGGAAGCATATAGGAGACAGATATGTGGCAGGTTTAGGCTTGTGAAGTCTGCAGTGTGTACTTCAGTTTCCAAAACTGGAAAATACGCCATTTTCAGACTTAGGGCCCCATGTATTAAAAGGCATGCGGACAGCAGATCTCAGAGGTGGTGAAGAGTGTAAGAAGCAGGCTTGCATGTGCAAACCTGCCCTGCAAGGGTTCTGGGGCAGTTAACGTTACTTGTACATGGAGCCCTTAAACTACATGTATTTGGACTTAATGCAAAAACATAATTTATGTAAGAACTTACCTGATAACTTAATTTCTTTCATATTGGCAAGAGTCCATGAGCTAGTGACGTATGGGATATACAATTCTACCAGGAGGGGCAAAGTTTCCCAAACCTCAAAATGCCTATAAATACACCCCTCACCACACCCACAATTCAGTTTAACGAATAGCCAAGTAGTGGGGTGAAAAAGAAAGGAGTAAAAAGCATCAACAAAGGAATTTGGAAACAATTGTGCTTTATACAAAAAAAATCATAACCACCATAAAAAGGGTGGGTCTCATGGACTCTTGCCAATATGAAAGAAATGAATTTATCAGGTAAGTTCTTACATAAATTATGTTTTCTTTCATGTAATTGGCAAGAGTCCATGAGCTAGTGACGTATGGGATAGCAATACCCAAGAAGTGGAACTTCATGCAAGAGTCACTAGAGAGGGAGGCAGGGGCGTAACTAACAGTGGTGCGACGGTCGCCATTGCAACCGGGCCCAGCAGGTCTCCCACACAAAGGGGGGCCCAAGAGGCAGGTGGTTGTTTTTTCTTTTTTTTTTTAATTATTCTTTTTTGTATTTTTCCCCCCAACCTTCGATTCACACACTATATATATTATTTTTATTTTATAATTTGCATTGCGGCAGCAGACATGCCAGACATCAGTGCAGAAGCTGCAGCACATTGCACTTTGTTGTCAGTCGTCACTCGTCTGGCTGCTCTGCCGCTGGCTGCCCTGGAAGTTCAGAAGTAACTTTCCCTCCTCCTCCTTCCTGACTCACTGACTGGCTGCACCGCACACGTGTATCTCAACATTTTTCTTGTGACTGCACGTGCAGTGCAGCCTAGTCAGTAGCAGGAGACAGGAGTGAGTCGTCGTGGACTGACTGTGCATGCGTGGTCTGGGTCAGGTGGAAGATATTGTCTTGCTCTGGCACTGGTCCTGTCTGGAGTCTTCTGGCTAGCGGGACATCAAACAATCAGGTAAGCTCAGCCTCAGACCACGACTATTCAGAGTCAGACAGAGGGGGGGGCCGTGGGGGTATGGTGAGGCTGAGTGAGGGCTCCTCTCGCCTCTCCGTGTCAGAGTGGGGGGGGGGGCTGGCCAAGGGGGGGGGGCGCCTGGGGCACAGTCAGGTGAGCAGATTGAGGGGTGCCACAGACGGTGCTTAGCTCAGAGTCACACTGAGGGGGGGGCCGTGCGGGGGGGGGGGTTGCTCATGGTGTACTGTTGCGGCTCTGGCTGGTGGGAGAGAAAATCTCCTGAGTGAGTGACCCTTTCCACTGGCCTTGCTGCATAAACAAAGAAATAGGTGTGCAATCACTTCAAAAAAATATTCTACAGTGTACACTATATGCAAATAAAATAATATTTATAAAAGATTAGTCCCTGTGTACGTGCATGTGAATACAGTGACTGATTTCTTCATTAAATAGTCTCTCTGGCTCTGCCCCCCTGGCTGGTCTGCTCTATCTACCCCTGGGCCCGGGTCATTGTTGTCTTCTCTAGTCTCACCCACCACAATATTGTTTACAAACAGAAACAGTAAATCTTCCTAATCAGAGATAGTGACAATTACAGAACACAAAATGCTGCTTATACACAAACCCCCTGTACTGAGAGAGGGTTCACAAACCCCTGTATACCTAGAGAGTTAGAGACTGATTGGCACAGGTTATGGGTAGGGGTTAATAAATAGGGGCTTAAAGTGTGACTAAATTGTTTTGGAGGTTACTAGACCTGGTGAGTGGGCTGTGTGTGATTTGGCCAATAATATATATAGAATGGCTTGAATCAAATCCAAATGGTCATATGTAGTGAAGTGATTGTGTGTGTGAAGTGTTAATAATCATGGTGTTTGAGTGAGTATACATACTGTGCAAGGTAAGTGATCCTGCTGGTATGGTGCAATGTGAGATCTGGCTACCTATGTAATTACATAGGTAGCCATATCTCACATTGCACCATACCAAGGTCACTTAGCTTGCACAGTATGGACTATGAATTCAATTGTTTTTTTACTTAGGGAGGTCAAGTATCCAGGATAAGTTTGCTTTGTTATTAATTATAAATAACTCAATGATCAAAGTTTCAAACAACTGTTTATTGTATAGTTTTGTAAATAAACGTGTCATGTGATTTGAAATAAATGTAATCATGTTGTTTTGGCATTCTGTAAGTGTTATATCATAGATGATAGCACAATACATTTTTGTAATTTAAAGCAATATATCCTGTGACACTGGGCTGGCACTAATTATCTCAGACAATAAGCACTGTGATATTACTGTGACACTGGCACCAATTATCTCAGACAATAAGCACTGTGATATTACTGTGAGTCACAGTAATATCACAGTGCTTATTGTCTGAGATAATTGGTGCCAGTGTCACAGTAATATTACAGTGCTTATTGTCTGAGTAAATTGGTGCCAGTGTCACAGTAATATCACAGTGCTTATTGTCTGAGTAAATTGGTGCCAGTGTCACAGTAATATCACAGTGCTTATTGTCTGAGCTAATTGGTGCCAGTGTCACAGTAATATCACAGTGCTTATTGTCTGAGATAATTTGTGCCAGTGTCACAGTAATATCACAGTGCTTATTGTCTGAGCTAATTGGTGCCAGTGTCAAAGTAATATCACAGTGCTTAAGGTCTGAGCTAATTGGTGCCAGTGTCACAGTAATATCACAGTGCTTATTGTCTGAGTAAATTGGTGCCAGTGTCACAGTAATATCACAGTGCTTCTTGTCTGAGTAAATTGGTGCCAGTGTCACAGTAATATCACAGTGCTTATTGTCTGAGCTAATTAGTGCCAGTGTCACAGTAATATCACAGTGCTTATTGTCTGAGATAATTGGTGCCAGTGTCACAGTAATATTACAGTGCTTATTGTCTGAGTAAATTGGTGCCAGTGTCACAGTAATATCACAGTGCTTATTGTTTGAGTAAATTGGTGCCAGTGTCACAGTAATATCAGAGTGCTTATTCTAATACATGATAAAATCACAGTGGAGGGGGCGCAGAATGGTATACAATTCAGATGGTAGTTATTGATAACTCTTAAAGACAATTTAAAACTTAAACAAACTAATGTTATCTTATGAGGTGAAAAATATATCAATATAAGGTTATATAAATCCCTTTTGGAGTATACAGAAAAGAAAATGTCTCTTTTTACAAATAAGTTGATAGCTGAGCGGCGGCTGCCTCCTCTCAACCGGATGATCCAGGCAAGAACTAGGAGAAATAAAAAACAGAGGGGCGCCTCATGTGTGGTATAGTCTGATTGAAGACATAAGAAAAAGCAACAGAATAGCCAAATGAGTACTCACATACTCCACGAGCACACTCATGTGCTGATAGGGGCAGGCTGTAGATTTAGATGGGTGTGACAGCTCACCCTTTCAAGGATACTTCCAATACTGTAGTTCTGCAACAGGTGTAAAACAAACAGAGAGCACTATATGTGCAGACCATTAAGGATGATACATAGAAATGTGCTTTATAGTATAAAGTGGGTACTCACATACTCACAAAGCACACCAATGTGCTGGTAGATACAGGCTGCAGATTCAGGCAGGTGTGGCAGCTCACCCAAACAAACGATCTTTTGGTATTGATGCAGTGAAAACAAAGGCAGGTTTAATGCTTCTCAGTAGCTGTGCACTTAATAGTGATTGCAGGCAGATGGTAGGAAATGAGATCACTCCAAAAGTAAAAATTTGCAATATTTATTAAAAACAAAAATTTAAAAACAACACCAGGGTTGTTATACAAAGTGGATTACAGGGTCACCCAGTTGGCCCCCAATGATTGCAACGCGTTTCTCGGTTGGCAAACCGTTTCATCATGATGCCTGATGAAACGGTTTGCCAACGAGAAACGGCAGTAAATTGGTGCTAGTGTCACAGTTAATATCACAGTGCTTATTGTCGGAGTAAATTGGTGCTAGTGTCACAGTAATATCACAGTGCTTATTGTCTCATATTGTGTCAAATTCACATTTTTTTTTGGGGGGGGGGGGGGCCTTCTTAGATTCTTGCACATGGGCCCTGTGGATTCTAGTTACGCCTCTGGAGGGAGGGATAAAATAAAAACAGCCATTTTGCTGAAAAAAAATGAATCCACAACCCAAATATAAGTTTATTCTCAGAAATGAAAGGAAAAAAACTTAAATCATAAGCAGAAGAATCAAACTGAAACAGCTGCCAGAAGAACTTTTCTACCAAAAACTGCTTCCGAAGAAGCAAATACATCAAAATGGTAGAATTTAATAAATGTATGCAAAGAAGACCAAGTTGCTGCTTTGCAAATCTGATCAACTGAAGCTTCATTCTTAAAAGCACATGAAGTGGAAACTGATCTATTGGGGGGCGGAGCTAGCTGTCATAGAGAGAAGCTGTGCCTAGATAGAGCTCCTGCATAAAAAAACAAATAAAACCCTTTTAAACCTAATATTATTGCCAGCAAGCAGCAACATTTACCAGCTGACCACAGCAGGACACAGGCTCAATCGATATCTGGCCTGTCCTATGCTTCAGAGCCGAACCGAAGACATCCGGTGCAGGCACTTCCAGAGCCTATTTAGGAAAGACCGCGGCTGCGGCCTGTATCGGAACCGGAGGTGAGAGCTACACTAATTACATAGGCTTAGAGGGACAGAGCACACTCCGGACACTAGCTTACATAAAAAAGTTCCTTTTTATTCTGCTCTCTGGCTCTTTACTCAAAATAGAAGCTACTGAGATTTGGAGAGGACCCGGGAGCGCTATAGCAGACCACGGCCAGAGAAGTTTGTTGCAGCCTAGCTGCGAAGTGATAGGATCATGGCGGAAGCCTGCAAGACTATCCTAGCCCTGTTTGAGGAATACAACTACAAACTTTTGAGCAGGATGGACCAACTTGTTCTAGCCGTTACCCGCCGGGATGCGGAAGAAGATAATGCTGAGACCTACAAACCTGCGGCGGTGGCACCCGACATACACGTGGGTGTTACCCAGGAGATTCCATCTCGCCGTCTTCCGTCGGAGGAGGTAACGGCTCAGAGAGGAGCCGCTGCTGGTGTCCATGAATTACCCGGAGAAGAACCTGTGGCTAAGTCTTCGTGGGTGGTGGTGGCTCCAGAGGCAAGCTATCATAGCAGGTGGGCTCTTTCTCTCCAGAACTACAGTGCTGCCACTCTGCTGTGCAGTTGTTTGGGCTATCGTTATGGCGTCATGTCTCCCAGGGTCCTCGAACTGGCATCGGTTAAATGAGGGACTGTGTCCTTGAGGATATGCTGGTGTCCACGGGATCTGCTGTGGTCATATCCCTTCTAAGTTTATACTGCTATACCCCTGAATAACCTCTTGTTTATTACCACTTGTTGCGGCTCACTATGAAGGCCCTGGGCCTGATATACGAACCTGCTCTCTGGCCTCCCTCACGTACTCAAGATATATGGTTGAGGACTTAATCCTGGGGCCCAAGATATTCGCCTCCCAATCCTCTCTGATATATATATATATATATATATATACTAATCCAACTAGGGTTGCTTCTGTGGACAATACTCATGGACTCGTAAAAGAACTACTCCCTATTTTCTATGTTATGTCCCCTGCTTGACAGCCTATGGTAACACAAGGGAGATCTACCTTTTGTTATATGTGTTATATTTCTTACCGTTTTTTTATGTATACTGCTTAGAGACCAGACTAGCACAAATCTATTGGGGTAATGTCTCATTAACAGGCAATGTATGCTAGAGTCCGTTTATCTTGGAATTTCTGCAGTGGGTTATATATTCCGCAAGTACCCTTTGAATGCTTATATACTTTAAAGCTATCAGTTATGTAATTTAAGGGCTGCAGCACCTGAAAGGGTCAGATGACCTCTTATGAACCTGATATGAGATTCCTACGAGAACAAGCCATAGGCTTTAGCAATTTATAGTAGGGACTGTTTGGTTCTCTTAACTGAATACAGCGCTAGCGATTAACACTATAGTGATGTAGTGAGTAGAGGGGGCCCTTTAACCCATAACTGCTGCACACACTCAGTTTAATTTGTTAACATGCGGTCATATATCAAAATATGCCTGATTTCACCTAATTTCCCTTAAGATGTGGCACCATAGCGACAGTTAGATGCGGACTAAAACTCCCTTGATGACTTCCCTGTGTACGAGATAAATGAAGATTTTACAGAAACGGTTCTTAGGTTTGGTAGTTTTGTTTTGACTGTGTTGATTTTATGTTTATGGTTGAGGATTCTAATAACATGTATCCAGTTCTCCCAGCATCCATTTAGACTCAGTACTGTTTCACAGGGCCCTGTTCTCTTTTGTGAGTAGACCTAAACTGGGATTTCTTGCCAATAGTTGTAAATAGTAAGTTAACCTAATACATTCAGCTCCCACCTCTCAGAACTGTGAGTCTCCTTTAACTGCTTCCCTATACTCAGATTTAGCTGTTGTTAAGTTGCCTCACTAATTTTCTATGTTTTCTAGTGTAGTTTGAACATATTATATACAACATAGCTTTCACATAGGTTTGAAGCAGCCACTTAAGATGAATACTAAAGTTGTTAGATATGTACAATAACAATAGAACGGTATGCTATTTGCGGCCTACCCTCCGCCCCCCACCATCTCTGTGCGGTTAGGGATGATTTCTTTCTTCCCCGCATATCTCTTGACAGAGTTAGGTAGTCTCTGTCCAACCCGTAGAGCCATTACTTAGTTTTTCCTGTATTTCCATAGAACGGCTCTCGGGGTTTCAAAATGGGTAATTAAACTTTGTTTATAATTTCCTGCTTCCCTGTAGTTTATTTAAGATAATAGTCCTAATAATCCATACGTTTTAATACAAGTTCAGTGTTAACAGATAATAGATTTAGAATAGAAACTGAAGTCTGTTTTATTTGAATATTGTTTGTTCATTCCATAATTTATATCATTCCATATATGCTGAAACTGCGATTTGTACTATTATCTCTGTCAACATGTCCTCAAATACCTTGTTTAATTTCTGGTCCCTTGACTGGACCTGTTAATCTGAGGACTTTGCGAATCTATTAGACTCAAAAATGAGGTGTTTAAGTGTCATGTCATGTCAGTAGAATGTATCTTGTGAAGTTTTACCTCTTGATGAGACTGTTGTGAACCTGCTATTTTAACCTCAATAAAAAAAATCATTTAAAAAAAAAAAAAAAAAAGAAACTGATCTAGTAGAATGAGCTGTAATTCTCTGAGATGGGACTTAACCCGACTCCAAATAAGTGTGATGAGTCAAAAGCTTTAACCACAATGCCAAAGAAACGGCAGAAGCCTTCTGACCTTTCCTGGAACCAGAAAAGATAACAAATAGACTAGAAGTCTTCCTGAAATCTTTAGTAGCTTCAACATAATATTTCAGAGCTCTCACCACATCCAGAGAATGTAAGGATCTCTCCAAAGAATTCTTAGGATTAGGACACAAGGAAAGGACAACAATTTCTCTATTAATGTTGTTAGAATTCACAACCTTTGATAAGAATTTAAATGAAGTCCGCAAAACTGCCTTATCCTGATGAAAAATCAGAAAGGAGATTCACAAGAGAGAGCAAATACTTTGGCAATCTCTTCTAGCAGAAGAGATTGCCAAAAGAAACAACACTTTCCAAGAAAGTATTTAAATGTCCAAAGAATGCATAGGCTCAAATGGAAGAGCCTGTAAAGCTTTTAAAACCAAATTAAAACTCCAAGAAGGAGAGATTGATTTAATGACAGGCTTGATATGAACCAAAGCCTAAACAAAACAGTAAATATCAGGAAGCTTAGCAATCTTCCTATGAAATAAAACAGAACGAGCAGAGATTTGTCTCTTCAAGGAACTTGCAGACAAACCCTTATCCAAACTATCCTGAAGAAACTGTAAAATTCTAGGAATTCTAAAAGAATGCCAAGAGAATTTATGAGATAACCACCATGAAATGTAAGTCTTCCAAACTTGATAAATCTTTCTAGAAACAGATTTACGAGCCTACAACATAGTATTAATCACAAAGTCAGAGAAACCTCTACGACTAAGCGTTCAATTTCCATACCTTCAGATTTAAAGCTTTGAAATCCAGATGGGAAAAAACGGACCTTGAAACAGAAGGTCCGGCCTTAATGGAAGTTTCCAAGGTTGTCAACTGGATATCCGAACAAGATCCGCATACCAAAACCTGTGAGGCCATGCTGGAGCCACCAGCAGCACAAATGATTGCTCCATGATGATTTTGAAGATCACTCTTGGAAGAAAAAACCTAAAGGCGGGAAAAATATAAGCAGGTTGATGACACCAAGGAAGTGTCAATGCATCCACTGCTGCCGCCTGAGGAACCCTGGAACTGGACAGGTACCTGGGAAGTTTGTTGTTTAGATGAGAAGCCATTAGATCTATTTCTGAAAGACACTACATCTGAACAACCTGAGAAAACACATCAGGATGAAGGAACTACTCCCCCGGATGTAAAGTCTGATGGCTGAAATAATCCGCTTCCCAATTGTCTATACCTGGGATATGAACCACAGAAATTAGACAGGAGCTGGAATCCGCCCAAGCAAGTATCCGGGATACTTCTTTCATAGCTTAAGGACTGTGAGTCCCATCCTGATGATTCAACCACGAAGTAAGCCGCTCCAAGTCCCATGCAGGCTGTGAATGCCACCGGAAGTACAGGGGAAGAACAAAGGTGTGAAGCCCAGGGGGTGCATGCCGAAATTATGTCCGGTTCCACTGCAAGAAAACAAGCAAAAAAAAGAAAAATTCAGCTGCACACTGCGGTGTTAAGATCAATTAAAAAATAAACTTTTAATAGTATTCCTTAAAAACAATGTACATAGAAACTTGCAGGAATGAACATCCTAACATGTTTCGTGCCTATACTCAGCACTTTATCATAGGACTGAAGTTCATAATACCGCCCCTCACTATTTAAAGGGACGGTATCCAATAGCAAATGTTGTACAATTAAAATTAAAAACTGACAAAAAAGGTATATATATTTCCTGAGAATATGAAAACAAAGAAAAAACAGAAAACAAGAATGCAAAAAAGACTTTAGAAGAATTAAAGGGAAAGTCAACACCAGAATTTATGTTGTTTAAAAAGAAAGATAATCCCTTTATTACACATTCCCCAGTTTTACATATCCAACACAGTTATAATAATACACGTTTTACCTCTGTAATTATCTTGTATCTAAGCCTCTGCTGACTGCCCCCTTATTTCAGTTCTTTTGACAGACATGCAGTTTAGCCAATCAGTGCTCACTCCTAGGTCACTTTACGTGCATGAGCTCAATTTTATCTATATGAAACATGTGAACTAATGCCCTCTAGTGGTCAAAATGTATTCAGATTAGAGGCAGTCTTCAAGGTCTAAGAAATTAGCATATGAACCTCCTAGGTTTAGCTTTCAACTAAGAATACCAAGAGAACAAAGCAAAATTGGTGATAAAAGTAAATTGGGAAGTTGTTTAAAATTGCATGCCCTATTTAAATCATGAAAGTTTTTTTTTGGACTTGACTGTCCCTTTAAACAGTAATGGTGTATAGTGCAACGATCTGCAAGGTTTTCCTAATACATATACACATATACAAGTCGGTATCCTCAATAATGAAATATGCAGTCAATTATCATTCTATGTTATAGACTGCTGAACTATATGCTGATATGTACAGTGTATAATGTATAATACATGATAGCCTGGATGTTTAGAGATCTTCTTTATGCAATGTAATAAAGGAAATCAAAAAATGTGTATATGCTCCTACAGGCACTTATAAATATATGTGCACAAAGATCCAAGTGGCTGAATGAGTAGATAAATTGATCACGGAGAATGTAATCATAATTATAAATAGATGAACATAATTATGTATAACCTATAAATGTATATGTTATTCCATAAATAAGGTAATAAAATGTAATATTTGATACACTCAATGCTGCATCTAATGAGTCTCTTCTATCTACTCTCTATTGGTATGACACATACAATTGATATCATGGAAATGGCAAAATCTTGTCTATTTGTTGGCACAAAGACGTACTAATAAAAGGGTACTATTCAAAGAAATATGACATGTCCCATTCCCTATTAAATCCTAAAGGAGTAATGGTCTTTAATTTATGTATCCAGTACAATTCACGTTTCAACAACATTTTATGTTTATTTCCACCCTGAATGGGGGAATAAACCCTGTCTATGACTTTAATGTACTAAATTGAAGTGTCTAGCTATTGCTGAGTCTTTGTTATAATTCTTTGTGTCATTTATATGTTCCCTGACTCGTGATCTAAGTTCCCTTGTCGTCTGACCGACATGTTGAAGGGAACAAAGAGTACATTCCAATAAATAGACAAACTCTGTTCTACAGTTAGCGTAAAAGCTCACCTTAAAATTTTCCTTGGTCACAGAGCTTGAAAAAGTGTCATTCTGTCTCACTACTCCGCAGGTAATGCATGTTCTCACACCACATTTATATGTGCCTCTCTTCTTTAACCAATCACTGGCTTTGACACATTTGCTATTTATCATACTGGGAGCTAGCCTAGTTGCCAACGTGGGCGGTTTTTTAGAGACAAACCTGCAGAATTGATAAACATCACCCAAAAGTTCATCATCCTTTAGGATATAAAGGCTCTCTTTAATATTTTACAGATATCATAGAATTGTCTTGAATATTCCGTAGAGAATACCACAGTATCTTGGGCAAAATCTTTTTTGTTCCTTTGTTATGGATGACCTCTGATTGTTTTTTTTACATTTAACACTATCAAAAAGATTTTTGGAGTTCCTTATCTGTATATCCTCTTAATTTAAGTCTGTTGGTAAGCTCCACTGACTGAGTGTGGAAATTATCATCAGAATTGGTGTTCCTCCCCTACAGATATATTGTGCTCTAGGAATAGAACGTATGAGATGGGGTGGATGACAAGACCTGGCATGCAGAATAGTGTCAGTTAATATTACACCTGTGTCTACACTGCCTGTAAGCGAGAGATCCAAAAAGCAAGCTGTATGTGAATGCATTTCCCCAGTAAATTTTAAATTTAACTTGTTGGTGTTCAAGTATTCTAGAGACATATTTATATCAAGGGGGTCCTGTACAATAAAGATTAAATCATCTATAAATCTCATATACTTGATGATTTGATTGGCAAAGGGATTAAATGCAGTATATAGGTACATAACTTCCCACAATGCTACAAAATAAGTTGGCAAACGAGGGGGCAAATTTAGCCCCCATCGCCGTGCCATAGACTTGCAGGAAATATTCACTGTCAAACATAAAAAAAGTTATGTTTTGAGTAAGAATTCCACTATTTCGCAAAAAAGAATGAATTACACTGAATATTGGGTAGCTGAGCTTAGAAATATTGTAATGCTTTAATTCCAATGTGTGCGGTATACTTGATTACAGTGCCGTTGCATCTAACAATCACCCATTGTAGTTATCACACCACTGTATTCTGGTAGATAATATATAAGATGAGTGGAATCTCTTATGTAACTATTAAGATTCTTACCCAGGGGTTGCAAACTGAGTCGACCCATTCGGATAGTGGCTCAAACATAGAGCCAATACCCGAAGTAATGGGTCGGGCCCGGAGGAAAAGTTGATATCTGAACAACTGAGAAAACACATCAGGATGGAGGAACTACTCCCCCGGATGTAAAGTCTGATGGCTGAAATAATCTGCTCCCAATTGTCTATACTTGGGATATGACCACAGCAATTAGACAGGAGCTGGAATCCGCCCAAGGCAAGTATCTGGGATACCTTCTTTCATAGCTTAAGGACTGTGAGTCCCATCCTGATAGATTGACAAATGCCACAGTTGTGATATTGTCTGTCTGAAAACAAATGAACGGTTCTCTCTTTAAACAGAGGCGAAATCTGAAGAGCCCTGAAAATCGCACGGAGTTCCAAAATATTGATTAGTAATCTCGCCTCTTGAGATTTCCAAACCCTTGCACTGTCAGAGATGCCCCAAACAATTTCCCAACCTGAAAGACTTGCATCTGTTGAGATCACAGTCCAGGTTGGACCGAACAAAGACGGGCCCCCTAGAACTATACAATGGTAATTTAACTACCAACTCAGAGATAGTCGAACATTGGGGCTTTAAGGATATTAATTGCGATATCCTTGAAAAAACCCTGCACCATTGGTTCAGCACACAAAGCTGGAGAGGTCTCATATGAAAACGAGAAAAGGGGATCGCGTCCGATGCTGCAGCCATTAGGACCTAAAACTTCCATGCATATAGCTACTGAAGGGAATGACGGAGACTGAAGGTTTCGACAGGCTGCAACCAATTCAAAACGACTCTTGTCTGTAGAGACAGAATCATGGACACTGAATCTATCTGGGAACCTAAAAAGGTGACCCTTGTCATGAGGAATCAAATAACTTTTTAGTAAATTGATCCTCCAACCATGTTTTCGGCAAAAACAACACTAGTTGATTTGTGTAAGAATCTGCAGAATATAAAGACTGAGCCAATACCAAGAAATCGTCCAAATAAGAAACACTGCAATACCCGTACAGAGAGCAGGGCACCAAGAACCTTTGAAAGATTCTTAGAGCTGTCGCATAGGCCAAAATGAAGAGCGACAAATTTGAAAAGCTAGTCTAGAAAAGAGAATCTCAGAAACAGAAAATGAACTGAATGAATCAGAATATGAAGATATGCACCCTGTAAGTCTATGGTGGACATATAATGCCTTACTGAACAAAAGGCAGAATAGTCCTTATAGTCACCATTATTGAAAGTTGGTACTCTTACAGAACTGGCCTGAATAAAATTTTCTCTCTTGGGACAATTGAATAGATTAGAATAAAACCCCAAACCCTGTTCCTGAAACGGAACTGTCATGATTACCCCTGAAACTCCAGGTCTGAAACACACTTCAGGAAAACCTGAGCCTTTACTGGATTTGCTGGAATGCGTGCGAGAAAATATCTTCTCACAGGATGTCCTTACTCTGATCCTATTTCGGTACCCCCTGAGAAGATATTAATCTGCCCCCTACCAGCTGAGCTGGAATGAGGGCCGCACCTACATGCAAACTTAGGGGCTGGCTTTGGTTCCTTAAAAGGCTTGGATTTAATCCAATTTGAAGAAAATTTCCAATTGGAAACAGATTCCTTGGGGAAGAAGGAATAGGTTTCTGTTCCTTATTCATTCAAAAGGAACAAAAAACGGTTAGAAGCTTAAGATTTACCCTTAAGTCTTATCCTAAGGCAAAAACTTCCTTCCCCAGTGACAGTTGAAATAATCAAATCCAACTGAAGAACCAAATAACTTATTACCTTGGAAAGAAAGATAGCAATCTGGACTTAGAAGTCATGTCAGTATTCCAAGATTTAGGCCACAAAGCTCTTCTAGCTAAAATAGCTAAAGACATAGATTTAACATCAATTTGATGAAAAAAATGGCATCACAAATAAACTGATTAGCATGTTGAAGCAAGCGAACAATTCTAGACAAATCATAATCCAATTCTTGTTGCACATAATTTTCAACCAAAAAGTTGATGCAGCTGCAACATCAGCCAAAGAAAATGCAGGGCCTGAGAAGATGACCCGAATATAAATAGGCTTTCGTTAGATAAGATTCAAGTTTCCTATCTAAAGGATCGTAAAAAAAGAATTACTATTCTTCACATAGGAATAGTAGTACGCTAAGCCAAGCGATAGAGATAGCCCCATCAACTTTGGGGAGCTTTTCCCAAATACTCCAATGCAACTGCTGGCAAAGGATACAATTCTTTTTTTTTAAATAAACCCTTAAAGAAGGAATAAAAGAAGTACCAGGGCTATTCCATTCCTTAGAAATCATATCAGAAATAGCATCAGGAATTGGAAAAAAAACCACTCTGGAATAACCACAGGAGGGTTTATATAACAGAATTTAAATGTTTATTAGTTTTAATATCAAGAGGGACTAGTCTCCTCAATATCCAATATAATCAAACACTTCTTTAACAAAGAACAAATGTACTCCATTTTAAATAAATAAGTAGATTTGTCAGTGTCAATAACTGAGGAAGGAGCTTCTGAATCAGATAGATCCTCATCAGAGGAGGATAATTCAGTATTTTGTTGGTCACTTTGAAATTTCATCAACTTTATGAGAAGTTTTAAAAGACCTTTACATTTATAGAAGGGTGGGATGGCAGACAAAGCCTTCTGAATAGAATCAGCAATAAAAACAAAATTGTATGCTTACCTGATAAAACAGAATTTATGCTTACCTGAGTAATTAGCTTTTCTCCAACGGTGTGTCCGGTCCACGGCGTCATCCTTACTTGTGGGATATTCTCTTCCCCAATCAGGAAATGGCAAAAGAGCCCAGCAAGCTGGTCACATTGATCCCCCTAGGCTCCGCCGTTCCCCAGTTCATTCGTACCGACCGTAAAGGAGGAATATGCATAGGAGAAATCATATGATACCGTGGTGACTGTAGTTAGAGAAAATAATTCATTCAGTACCTGATTAAAAAACCAGGGCGGGGCCGTGGACCGGACACACCGTTGGAGAAAGTAATTTATCAGGTAAGCATAAATTCCTGTTTTCTCCAACATAGGTGTGTCCTGTCCACGCGTCATCCTTACTTGTGGGAACCAATACCAAAGCTTTAGGACACGGATGAGTGGGAGGGAACAAATCAGGTCGCCTAGATGGAAGGCACCACGGCTTGCAAAACCTTTCTCCCAAAAATAGCCTCAGATGAAGCAAAAGTATCAAATTTGTAGAATTTGGTTAAAGTGTGCAGTGAAGACCAAGTCACTGCCTTACAATAGTCTGATCAACAGAAGCCTCGTTCTTGAAGGCCCATGTGGAAGCCACAGCCCTAGTGGAGTGAGCTGTGATTCTTTCAGGAGGCTGCCGTCGGCAGTCTCATAAGCAATCGGATAATGCTTTTAAGCCAGAAAGAGAGAGAGGTAAGAAGTTGCTTTTTGACCTCTCACTTTTACCAGAATAAACAACAATCAAAGAAGATATTTGGTCTGAAATCCTGTAGTAGCTGCCTAAGTAAAATTTGGAGAGCACGACTACATCCATAGTTGGTGCAATAATCGTTCCCTTCTTTGAAACTGGAATTAGGAAACACAAAGAAGGCACGGACTATCTCCTGGTTAATAATTTTTGTTAGAATCAACTTTCGGTAAGATAACCACAGGTTTAGTACGCAAAACCACCTTATCTGCATGGAACACCAAGATATGAGGAGGACGAACACTTGCAGAGCAGATAACTCTAGAAACTCTTCTTGCCGAAGAATTTGCATACAATAAACAAAAACTTTCCCAAGATCAATAACATTTATATCAACGGAACCTGTAGGGGTTCAAAAGGGAATCCACCCTGAAGAACTGAAAGAACATAGATTGAGGACTCCTGGGAGGACGTCATAATTTTTGTAAACAGGCATTGTTTTCTGACCAGAGCCCCGCTTACATAAGCTTGAACGTCTGGCACTAGCCGCCTCAGCCTTCTTTATGAAGTATAAACAGATAAAGCAGACATCTGTCCCTTCAAAGAACTTGCAGATAATCCATCTTCTCCAAACCTTCTTGAAGAAAGGATAGAATCCTAGGGATATTTTTATATCTTGTTCATGGGAATCCTTTAGATTCACAACCCAACAGATATATCTTTTCTCATATTTTATGGTAGATTTTTCTAGTTACAGGTTTTCTCTAGCCTGAACAAGAGTATCAATGACAGAATCTGAGAACCCTCGCTTTGATAAAATCAAGCGTTCAATCTCCAAGCAGTCAGTTGGTGTGAGGCCCAGATTCGGATGTTCGAGACGGACCTTGAACAAGAAGGTCCTGTCTCAGAGGTAGCTTCCATGGTGGAGCTGATGACATATTCACCAGGTCTGCATACCAAGTTCCTGCGTTGGCCACGCAGGATGCTATCAAGTATCACCGATACCCTCTCCTGTTTGATCCTGGCTACCAGCCTGGGAATGAGAGGAAACGGTGGGAACACATAAGCTAGGTTGAAGCTCCAAGGTGCTACTAGTGCATCCACTAGAGTCGCCTTGGGATCCCTGGATCTGGACCCGTAGTAAGGAACCTTGAAGTTCTGGCGAGAAGGCCATCAGATCCATGTCTGGGATGCCCCATAATTGAATATTTGGGCAAAGATTTCGGATGGAGTTCCCACTCCCCGGATGAAATGTCTGACGACTCAGAAAATCCGCTTCCCAATTTTCCACTCCTGGGATGTGGATTGCAGACAAGTGGCCAGGAAGTGAGTCTCCGCCCATTGAATTATCTTGGTCACATTCTTCCATCGCAGGGAACCTCCTTGTTCCCCCTGATGGTTGATATACGCAACAGTCGTCATGTTGTCTGATTGAAACCTTATGAATTTGCGCCTTCTGAGCATGCACAGTTGTAATGGTCTCTTAGATGATTATTCGCGCAAAAAGGAACTATGTCCATTGCGCAACCATCAAACCTATTTACTTCCATCCCTGCTGCGCTATGGAAGGAAGAAGAACAGAATGAAGTACTTGACAAGAGTTTAGAAGTTTTGATTTTCTGGCTTCTGTCAGAAAAATCCTCATTTCTAAGGAGTCTATTATTGTTCCCAAGAAGGGGACTCTTGTTGACGGAGATAGAGAACTTTTCTCTACGTTCACCTTCCACCCGTGAGATCTGAGAAAGGCTAGGACAATGTCCGTATGAGCCTTTGCTTGTGGCAGGGACGACGCTTGAATCAGAATGTCGTCCAAGTAAGGTACTACTGCAATGCCCCTCGGTCGTAGCACCGCTAGAAGGGACCCTAGTACCTTTGTGAAAATTCTTGGGGCAGTGGCTAATCCGAATGGAAGTGCCACAAACCTGTACAACGGCAAAGAGAATGACTGGGGAAGGCGGAGCCTAGGGGGATCATGTGACCAGCTTTGCTGGGCTCTTTGCCATTTCCTGTTGGGGAAGAGAATATCCCACAAGTAAGGATGACGCCGTGGACCGGACACACCTATGTTGGAGAAATTTCTTTCTTTTGCGATGTACCAAGTCCACGGATTCATCCTAACTTGTGGGATATTGTCCTTCCTGACAGGAAGTAGCAAAGAGAGCACCACAGCAGAGCTGTCTATATAGCTCCCCCCTTAACTCCACCCCCCAGTCATTTGACCGAAGGCCAAGGAAGAAAAGGAGAAACTATAAGGTGCAGAGGTGATTGAAGTTTACATAAAAAAATACTGTCTTGAATAGACAGGGCGGGCCGTGGACTCGGTACATCGCAAAAGAAAGAAATTTATCAGGTAAGCATAAATTTTATTTTCTTTTGCATGATGTACTGAGTCCACAGATTCATCCTAACTTGTGGGATACCAATACCAAAGCTTTTGGACACGGATGAAGGGAAGGACAAGACCGGAATCTAAACTGAAGGCACCACTGCTTGCGAAACCTTTCTCCCAAAAATAGCCTCCGAAGAAGCAAAAGTATCAAATTTATAAAATTTTGAAAAGGTATGAAGCAACGACCAAGTCGCAGCCTTACAAATCTGTTCAACAGAAGCATCATTTTTAAAAGCCCATATGGAAGCTACCGCTCTAGTAGAATGAGCTGTAATCCTTTCAGGAGGCTGCTGTCCAGCAGTCTCATAAGCCAAACGGATGATGCTTTTCAGCCAAAAGGAAAGAAGTCGCCACAGCCTTTTGACCCCTACGCTTTCCAGAATAGACAACAAACAAAGTAGATGTTTGGCGAAAATCTTTGGTTGCCTGCAAATAAAATTTCAAAGCACGAACCACGTCCAAGTTGTGCAACAGACGTTCCTTCTTACAAGAAGGAACAACAATTTCTTGATTGATATTCCTGTTAGTAACAACCTTAGGTAGGAACCCAGGCTTGGTACGCAAAACCACCTTATCAGCATGGAACACAAGATAAGGAGAGTCACATTGTAATGCAGATAGTTCAGAAACTCTTGGAGCTGAAGAGATAGCAACTAGGAACAAAACTTTCCAAGATAAAAGCTTAATATCTATGGAATGCATGGGTTCAAACGGAACCCCCTGAAGAACTCTAAGAACTAAATTTAGACTCCATGGCAGAGCAATAGGTTTAAACACAGGCTTAATTCTAACTAAAGCCTGAACCTCTGGAACATCTGCCAGACGCTTATGCAACAAAATAGACAGAGCAGATATCTGTCCCTTTAGGGAACTAGCTGATAATCCTTTCTCCAATCCCTCTTGGAGAAAAGACAAAATCCTAGGAATCCTGATTTTACTCCAGGAGAAGCCTTTGGATTCGCACCAAAAAAGATATTTACACCATATCTTATGATAAATTTTCCTGGTAACAGGCTTTCGAGCCTGAATCAAGGTATTTATGACTGACTCAGAGAAACCCCGCTTTGATAGAATCAAGCGTTCAATCTCCAAGCAGTCAGTTGCAGAGAAATTAGATTTGAATGGACCTTGAATCAGAAGGTCCTGTCTCAATGGCAGAGACCATGGTGGAAGGGATGACATGTCCACCAGGTCTGCATACCAAGTCCTGCGTGCGCCACGGCAGGCACTATCAAAATCACTGATGCTCCTCTCCTGTTTGATTCTGGAAATCAGACGTGGAAGGAGAGGGAAAGGTGGAAACACATAAGCCAGGTTGAACAACCAGGGTACTGCGAGAGCATCTATCAGTACTGCCTGAGGATCCTTGACTTGGAGCCGTACATGAGGAAGTTTGGCGTTCTGACGTAGACGCCATCAGATCCAACTCTGGTGTGCCCATAGCCAAACCAGCTGAGCAAACACCTCCGGATGGGAGTTCCACCACTCCCCCGGATGAAAAGTCCTGATGACTTAGAAAATCTGCCTCCCAGTTCTCTACATTTGGGATATTAGATCAGATGACAGATGGCAAGAGTGAGGCCTCTGCCCATTGGATTATCCTTGAGATCTCTATCATCGCTAGAAACTCTTCATCTATGTCCTGCCTGAGAGTAAATAGGTACAACACCGGTACCATTTAAAAATAACAAACACTTGATTGAAGATAAAATAAAACTAACAGTTTAACACCTCTTCTCTTTGCTGGCTCTAAGCAGGAAAGAGTAAAGAGAATGACTGGGGGGTGGAGTTAAGGGGGGAGCTATATAGACAGCTCTGCTGTGGTGCTCTCTTTGCTACTTCCTGTCAGGAAGGACAATATCCCACAAGTTAGGATGAATCCGTGGACCCGGTACATCATGCAAAAGAAATACTTATAAATTCACAGGTATATCTTGTACATTAGATGTTAAAGGCACACCAACAGGCAATGTACTATTACTGATTGACACATTCTCTGCATGTAAAAGTTTATCATGGCAACTTATTACAAACCACAGCTGGAGATATAATCTCCACAAGATTACAACAAATGTACTTAGCTTTGGTAGAACTGTTATCAGTCAGCAGGGTTCCAACAGTGATTTCTGAGAAAAGATCAGATTCAGACATCTTGCAAATGTAAGAGAAAAAACAACATATAAAGCAAAAACAAAATGTATGCTTACCTGATAAGTTTCTTACTTTTGCGATATACCGAGTCCACGGATTCATCCTTACTTGTGGGATATTATCCTTCCTGACAGGAAGTAGCAAAAAAAGCACCACAGCAGAGCTGTCTATATAGCTCCCCCTTTAACTCCACCCTCCAGTCATTCGACCGAAGGCCAAGGAAGAAAAAGGAGAAACCATAAGGTGCAGAGGTGACTGAAGTTTTAAATCAAAAATACCATCTGTCTTGAATAGACAGGGCGGCCGTGGACTCGGTACATTGCAAAAGAAAGAAATTTATCAGGTAAGCATAAATTTTGTTTTCTTTTGCATGATGTACCGAGTCCACGGATTCATCCTTACTTGCAAAACCTTTCTCCCAAAAATAGACTCAGAAGAAGCAAAAGTATCAAATTTGGAAAATTTGGAAAAGGTATGAAGCGAAGACCAAGTTGTAGCCTTAAAAATCTGTTCAACAGAAGCATAATTTTTAAAAGCCCATGTGGAAGCTACCGCTCTAGTAGAATGAGCTGTAATCCTTTCAGGAAGCTGCTGTCCAGCAGTCTCATAAGCCAAACGGATGATGCTTTTCAGCCAAAAGGAAAGAGAAGTCGCCGTAGCCTTTTGACCCCTACGATTTCCAGAATAGACAACAAAGAAGATGTTTGACGACAATCTTTGGTTGCCTGCAAATAAAATTTCAAAGCATGAACCACGTCCAAGTTGTGCAACAGGCGTTCCTTCTTACAAGAAGTATTAGGACACAGAGAAGGAACAACAATTTCATGACTGATATTCCTGTTAGTAACAACCTTAGGTAGGAACCCAGGCTTGGTACGTAAAACCACCTTATCAGCATGGAACACAAGATAGGGCGAGTCACATTGTAATGCAGATAGTTCAGAAACTCTTCAAGCTGAAGAGATAGCAACTAGGAACAAAACTTTCCAAGATAAAAGCTTAATATCTATGGAATGCATGGGTTCAAACGGAACCCCCTGAAGAACTCTAAGAACTAAATTTAGACTCCATGGTGGAGCAACAGATTTAAACACAGGCTTAATTCTAGCTAAAGCCTGATCAAAGGCCCCAACGTCGTGGAACATCTGCCAGACGCTTGTGGCAACAAAAACAGTATATTATGCTTACCTGATAAATTATTTCTCTTGTAGTGTAATCCAGATCCACGGGCCGTGGACTGGATACACTACAAGAGAAATAAAATTATCAGGTAAGCATAAATTATGTTTTCTCTTGTTAAGTGTATCCAGTCCACGGATCATCCATTACTTGTGGGATACCAATACCAAAGCTAAAGTACACGGATGATGGGAGGGACAAGGCAGGAAACTTAAACGGAAGGAACCACTGCCTGTAGAACCTTTCTCCCCAAAACAGCCTCGCGAAGAAGCAAAAGTATCAAATTTGTAAATTTGGGAAAAAAGTATGAAAGCGAAGACCAAGTTGCAGCCTTGCTAATCTGTTCAACAGAGGCTCATTTTTAAATGCCCAGGTGGAAGCCACAGCTCTAGTAGAATGAGCTGTAATCCTTTCAGGAGGCTGCTGTCCAGCAGTCTCATAGGCTAAGACGATTATACTTCGAAGCCAAAAAGAAAGAGAGGTTTGCTGAGGCCTTCTGACCTCTCCTCTGTCCAGAGTAAACAAACAAACAGGTTAGATGTTTGGCGAAAATCTTTAGTAGCCTGTAAGTAAAACTTTTCAAGGCACCGGACTACGTCTAGATTATGCAAAAGACGTTCCTTCTTTGAAGAAGGATAGGACATAATGAAGGAACAACAATCACTTGATTGATATTCTTGTTAGAGAAACCCACCTTAGTAAAAACCCAGGTTTTGTACGCGAGAACAACTTTATCTGAATGAAAGATCAGGATAAGGAGAATCACAATGTAAGGCAGATAACTCAGCTAGAGACTCTTCGAGCGAGGAAATAGCCCATCAGAAAAAGAATTTTCCATGAAAGAAGTTTGATATCAATAGAATGAAGGTGTTCAAACGGAACCCCTTGAAGAACTTTAAGAACCAAGTTTAAGCTCCATGGAGGAGCAACAGGTTTAAACACAGGCTTAATTCTAACTAAAGCCTGACAAAATGCCTGAACGTCTGGAACTTCTGCCAGACGCTTGTGTAAAAGAATAGACAGAGCAGAAATCTGTCCCTTTAAAGAACTAGCTGATAATCCTTTGTCCAAACCCTCTTGGAGGAAGGACAATATCCTAGGAATCCTAACCCTACTCCATGAGTAATTCTTGGATTCACACCAATGAAGATATTTACGCCATATCTTGTGGTAAATTTTCCTGGTGACAGGCTTTCGTGCCTGTATTAAGGTATCAATTACTGACTCGGAGAAGCCACGCTTTGATAGGATCAAGCGTTCAATCTCCATGCAGTCAGTCTCAGAGAAAGTAGATTCGGATTATTGAAAGGACCTTGTATTAGAAGGTCTTGTCTCAGAGGCAGAGTCCATGGTGGAAAGGATGACATGTCCACTAGGTCTGCATATCACCGATGCTCTTTCCTGTTTGATTTTGGCAATCAGACGAGGGAGCAGAGGAAACGGTGGAAACACATAAGCCAGGTTGAAGAACCAAGGCGCTGCTAGAGCATCTATCAGTGCCGCTTCTGGGTCCCTGGACCTGGATCCGTAACAAGGAAGCTTGGCGTTCTGGCGAGACGCCATGAGATCCAATTCTGGTTTGCCCCAACGGAGAACCAATTGAGCAAACACCTCCGGATTGAGTTCCCATTCCCCCGGATGAAAAGTCTGATGACTTAGAAAATCCGCCTCCCAGTTCTCTACACCTGGGATATGGATCGCTGACAGGTGTCAAGAGTGAGTCTCTGCCCAGCGAATTATCTTGGAGACTTCTGACATCGCTAGGGAACTCCTGGTTCCCCCTTGATGGTTGATGTAAGCCACAGTTGTGATGTTGTCCAACTGAAATCTGATGAACCTCAGTGTTGCTAGCTGAGGCCAAGCCAGAAGAGCATTGAATATTGCTCTTAACTCCAGAATATTTATTGGTAGGAGGTTCTCCTCCTGAGTCCATGAACTCTGAGCCTTCAGGGAGTTCCAGACTGCACCCCAACCTAGAAGGCTGGCATCTGTTGTTACAATTGTCCAATCTGGTCTGCGAAAGGTCATACCCTTGGACAGATGGGCCCGAGATAACCACCAGAGAAGAGAATCTCTGGATTCCTGATCCAGATTTAGTAGAGGGGACAAATCTGTGTAATCCCCATTCCACTGACTGAGCATGCATAATTGCAGCAGTCTGAGATGCAGGCGCGCGAATGGCACTATGTCCATCGCCGCTACCATTAAGCCGATTACTTCCATGCACTGAGCCACCGTGGGGCGCGGAATGTAGTGAAGAACACGGCAAGCATTTAGAAGTTTTGATAACCTGGACTCCGTCAGGTAAATTTTCATCTCTACAGAATCTATTAGAGTCCCTAGGAAGGAAAACCTTGTGAGAGGAGATAGAGAACTCTTTTCTGCGTTCACTTTCCACCCATGCGACCTCAGGAATGCCAGAACTATCTCTGTATGAGATTTGGCAATTTGAAAGCTTGACGCCTGTATCAGGATGTCGTCCAGGTAAGGAGCCACCGCTATGCCTCGCGGTCTTAGGACCGCCAGAAGTGAGCCCAGAACCTTTGTAAAAATTCTTGGGGCTGTAGCCAACCCGAATGGAAGAGCTACAAATTGGTAATGCCTGTCTAGAAAGGCAAACCTCAGGAACTGATGATGATTTTTGTGAATCGGAATGTGAAGGTAGGCATCCTTTAAGTCCACTGTGGTCATGTACTGACCCTCTTGGATCATGGGTAAAATGGTTCGAATAGTTTCCATCTTGAATGACGGAACTCTGAGGAATTTGTTTAGGATCTTTAAATCCAAAATTGGTCTAAAAGTTCCCTCTTTTTTGGGAACCACAAACAGATTTGAATAAAACCCCTGTCCTTGTTCCGTCCGCGGAACTGGATGGATCACTCCCATTACAAGGAGATCTTGTACGCAGCTTAGGAATGCCTCTTTCTTTATCTGGTTTGCAGATAATCTTGAAAGGTGAAATCTCCCTTGTGGAGGAGAAGCTTTGAAGTCCAGAAGATATCCCTGAGATATGATCTCCAACGCCCAGGGATCCTGAACATCTCTTGCCCACGCCTGGGCGAAGAGAGAGAGTCTGCCCCCTACTAGATCCGTTGTCGGATAGGGGGCCGCTCCTTCATGCTGTCTTAGAGGCAGCAGCAGGCTTTCTGGCCTGCTTGCCCTTGTTCCAGGACTGGTTAGGTTTCCAGGCCTGCTTGGATTGAGCAAAAGTTCCCTCTTGTTTTGAAGCAGAGGAAGTTGATGCTGCACCTGCCTTGACATTTCGAAAGGCACGAAAATTAGACTGTTTGGCCTTTGATTTGGCCCTGTCCTGAGGAAGGGTATGACCCTTACCTCCAGTAATGTCAGCAATAATTTCGTTCAAACCAGGCCCGAATAAGATCTGCCCCTTGAAAGGAATGTTGAGTAATTTAGACTTTGAAGTCACATCAGCTGACCAGGATTTGAGCCATAGCGCCCTACGCACCTGGATGGCGAATCCGGAATTCTTAGCCGTTAGTTTAGTCAAATGAACAATGGCATCAGAAACAAATGAGTTAGCTAGCTTAACAGTTCTAAGCTTGTCAACAATTTCAGTCAATGGAGCTGTATGGATGGCCTCTTCCAGGGCCTCAAACCAGAATGCCGCCGCAGCAGTGACAGGCGCAATGCATGCAAGGGGCTGTAAAATAAAACCTTGTTGAATAAACATTTTCTTAAGGTAACCCTCTAATTTTTTATCCATTGGATCTGAAAAAGCACAACTGTCCTCAACTGGGATAGTGGTACGCTTTGCTAAAGTAGAAACTGCTCCCTCCACCTTAGGGACAGTCTGCCATAAGTCCCGTGTAGTGGCATCTATTGTAAACATTTTTCTAAATATAGGAGGTGGGGAAAAGGGCACACCGGGCCTATCCCACTCCTTACTAATAATTTCTGTAAGCCTTTTAGGTATTGGAAAAACATCAGTACTCACCGGCACTGCATAGTATTTATCCAGCCTACACAATTTCTCTGGCACTGCAATTGTGTCACAGTCATTCAGAGCAGCTAATACCTCCCCAAGCAATACACAGAGGTTCTCAAGCTTAAATTTAAAATTAGAAATCTCTGAGTCATGTCTCCCCGATTCAGAGACGTCACCCACAGACTGAAGCTCTCCGTCCTCAGGTTCTGCATATTGTGACGCAGTATCAGACATGGCTCTTACAGCATCTACGCGCTCTGTATCTCGTCTAACCCCAGAGCTATCGCGCTTGCCTCTCAATTCAGGCAATCTGGATAATACCTCTGACAGGGTATTATTCATGATTGCAGCCATGTCCTGCAAACTAATCGATATGGGCGTCCCTGATATACTTGGCGCCATATTAGTGTGCGTCCCTTGAGCGGGAGGCGAAGGGTCCGACACGTGGGGAGAGTTAGTCGGCATAACTTCCCCCTCGACAGACCCCTCTGGTGACAATTCTTTTATAGATAAAGACTGATCTTTACTGTTTAAGGTGAAATCAATACATTTAGTACACATTCTCCTATGGGGCTCCACCATGGCTTTTAAACATAATGAACAAGTATCCTCTGTTTCAGACATGTTTGTACAGACTAGCAATGAGACTAGCAAGCTTGGAAAACACTTTAAAGCATGCAGAGGGAAGCTGAATGTCTCTGTCAGTATTTTTATCTGCACAGAAAAGCACTTAAAAAGGCCCCTCCCACTCATATTACAACAGTGGAAAGCCTCAGGAAACTGTTTCTAGGCAAAAATCAAGCCAGCCATGTGGAAAAAAACTAGGCCCCAATAAGTTTTGTCACCAAACATATATAAAAACGATTAACATGCCAGCAAACGTTTTATATTACACTTTTATAAGAGTATGTATCTCTGTTAATAAGCCTGATACCAGTCACTATCACTGCATTTAAGGCTTAACTTACATTAATCCGGTATCAGCAGCATTTTTTTAGCAAATTCCATCCCTAGAAATATGTTAACTGCACATACCTTATTGCAGGAAAACCTGCACACCATTCCATTCCCCCTCTGAAGTTACCTCACTCCTCAGAATATGTGAGAACGGCAGTGGATCTTAGTTACTTCTGCTAAGATCATAGAAATCACAGGCAGATTCTTCTTCTAATGCTGCCTGAGATGAAACAGTACACTCCGGTACCATTTAAAAATAACAAACTTTTGATTGAAGTTAAAAAACTAACTATAATACACCACTCTCCTCTTACTACTTCCATCTTTGTTGAGAGTTGCAAGAGAATGACTGGATATGGCAGTGAGGGGAGGAGCTATATAGCAGCGCTGCTGTGGGTGATCCTCTTGCAACTTCCTGTTGGGAAGGAGAATATCCCACAAGTAATGGATGATCCGTGGACTGGATACACTTAACAAGAGAAATAGACAGAGCAGATATCTGTCCTTTTAGAGAACTAGCTGACAATCCTTTCTCCAATCCCTCTTGGAGAAAAGACAAAATCCTAGGAATCCTAATTTTACTCCAGGAGAAGCCTTTGGATTTGCACCAAAAAAGATATTTACGCCATATCTTATGATAGATTTTCCTGGTAACAGGCTTTCGAGCCTGAATCAAGGTATTTATGACTGACTCAGAGAAACCCCGCTTTGATAGAATCAAGCATTTAATCTCCAAGCAGTCAGTTGCAGAGAAATTAGATTTGGATGCTTGAATGGACCTTGAATCAGAAGGTCCTGTCTCAGCGGCAGAGACCATGGTGGAAGAGATGACATGTCCACCAGGTCTGCATACCAAGTCCTGCGTGGCCACGCAGGCGCTATCAAAATCACTGATGCTCTCTCCTGTTTGATTCTGGCAATCAGACGTGGAAGGAGAGGGAAAGGTGGAAACACATAAGCCAGGTTGAACGACCAGGGTACTGCTAGAGCATCTATCAGTACAGCCTGAGGATCCCTTGACCTGGAGCCGTAACGAGGAAGTTTGGCGTTCTGACGAGACGCCATCAGATCCAATTCTGGTGTGCCCCATAGTCAAACCAGTTCCCACTCCCCCGGATGAAAAGTCTGATGACTTAGAAAGTCTGCCTCCCAGTTCTCTACACCTGGGATATAGATCGCGGACAGATGGCAAGAGTGAGCCTCTGCCCATCGGATTATTCTTGAGACCTCTATCATCGCTAAGGAACTCCTTGTTCCGCCCTGATGATTGATATAAGCCACAGTCGTGATGTTGTCCAACTGAAACCTGATGAATCTGGCCGAAGCCAGCTGAGGCCATGCCTGGAGAGCATTGAATATCGCTCTTAATTCCAGAATATTTATCGGTAGGAGAGCCTCCTCCCGAATCCACAAACCCTGAGCCTTTAGGGAATTCCAGACTGCACCCCAGCCCAGAAGGCTGGCGTCTGTCATCACTATAACCCATTCTGGCCTGCGGAAACACATTCCCTGGGACAGATGATCCTGTGACAACCACCAAAGAAGAGAGTCTCTGGTCTCTTGATCCAGATTTATCTGAGGAGATAAATCCACATAATCCCCATTCCACTGATTGAGCATGCATAGTTGCAGTGGTCTGAGATGCAAGCGAGCAAACGGAACTATGTCCATTGCCGCTACCATTAGACCGATTACCTCCATACACTGAGCCACTGACGGCCGAGGAATGGAGTGAAGAGCTCGGCAGGTGGACAAAATCTTTGATTTCCTGACCTCCATCATAAATATTTTCATGTTCACTGAGTGTATCAGAGTCCCCAGAAATGAAAGTCTTGTGAGGGGGGAAAGAGAACTCTTTTTTACGTTCACCTTCCACCCATGAGATCTTAGAAAGGCCAACACTAAGTCCGTGTGAGACTTGGCTAGTTGGAAGGTAGATGCTTGAATCAGAATGTCGTCTAGATAAGGCACCACTGCTATGCCCCGTGGCCTTAGAACCGCCAGAAGGGACCCCAGCACCTTCGTGAAGATTTGTGGCGTTGTGGCCAACCCGAAAGGAAGAAACACAAACTGATAATGCTTGTCCAGAAAGGCGAACCTGAGGAACTGGTAATGATCTTTGTGGATAGGAATGTGTAGATATGCATCCTTTAAATCCACGGTGGTGCAATATCCCTAAATCCCTTTTTTAGGAAAATTGTATGAGTGTAGGTATTCCTATTTATGCAATTCTCAATGAGCAATGAGAATTGATACCTCTTAGGAATATCAACTGTAAATAATAAAAGTTGGTGTGAGATAGGAGTCACAAGTAATAAGTTGGTATATACTTGGACAGGTTGTACTCACAGAAAATAGTAATTAGTTTTGAGTCTTTGTTAGAATCTGTTTTGCGTAAAGTGATGAAACAAATATGATTGTTCTTAATTTCAATATGTAATATATCTTTGAGAATTTATGAATCCTTAAAAATAATAGTACTGTTCAACTGTAAGATTTGTATGGAGACCGTGGTAACAAAAGAAATAGAGCCTGGTTGACACTGTTTTATAAACAAATGAGGTTATCATTCCTATGTTAGTTCCGGTGTTAATAAAGTCAGTTTTTAGGGAATGCAACAATTGTTATTTAGTTCTTGACAAATAAAGAGTAATTGATACTTGCGGTTTCCTTGAATTGGTCTGGTAGTGTTGTAGCTATAAACGTCTCCGGTGTATGCTTAATATCCCTGCTTGTGAGCTGTGTTTGTTCAGGCAGCTTGTCGGGTGTTCCGTCTGCACACGCTGTAAGTGATGACGTCAGAGAAAGCCGGGATCTCAGGTTAGCTAATGAGAAACTTCTTGATTATACCTTTACACACAAGCGGTCAGATTAAGCTTATGTTGAAAGCTGTAGAAAGATTGTTTTTGGAGGTAAGACTTGAATCGGAGTTAAATCAAACAAAAACTATTTTAGTACTTTAGAGGTTTTATCCAGGATTTAGGAGAATGGTATCTGAAAGTTTCAGTGACGCTGATACCACACACTTGCAATAATCAAGCAATTGTATATTGCTTGAGTCCCTCCTTAAATAGGTGTTCCGGTTTTCAGTAGAGGTAGTCTTAAAGGGACAGGTTTTAACAATAGGATATGTCTTAAAGGGACATAGAATATGACAGATCCCCCCTCTCAGGATGCCCTTCACCGTTCCGCAATCGCAGGTTTATTAGGGTATTTAGCATGAAATTCAGAAAGAAGACGTGGAGCGTGAACATCAGAGTAAGGAACCCATGAATCTTCCTCCGGACCATAGCCTTTCCAGTGTACCAAATATTCAACTCTTCTCCACCGTACACGGGAGTCAAGGATTTCTTCTATTTCGTAATCCGATTGATCTGGTTCGGTCATATCAGGAAGATTTGCATTTCTGACTTGTCCATCGTCTCTACCAAGATAGGGTTTCAATAAGGACACATGGAAGGACGGATGTATCCTCATTGTATTAGGAAGTTTCAATGTAACAGCATTAGGATTGATGACCTTTATGATTGTATAGGGACCGATGAATTGATTTGCTAGTTTTTTACAAGGTACTGTGAGTTTAAGGTTTTTTGTGGAAAGTAGAACATGATCTCCTACCTTGAATGTAGGAGGAGTACACCTTTTGATATCGTAGTATTTCTTTTGTGTGGTTTTGGCTTCTTCTAGATGATTTCTTAAAAGAGTAAGTGAGGACTTAATGTTTTGGGTGTAATCCGATACAGTGGGGTTGATGGATACAAGGTCCCTACCTGGAAGAGACTTGGTATCCGTAGGTGGCATAGAAAGGTGAGATTCGTGTGGAGGAATTCATAGAGTTATTATAAGCGAATTCCGCAAGTGGTAACCATTCCACCCAATCTTCTTGGAGATGGGAGATATAACATCGAAGATACTGTTACAGAGTTTGGTTTGTACGTTCAGTCAACCCATTGGATTGGGGGTGGAATGCAGTAGTAAATCTTGATGAAATTTGAAGAATTCTACACAATTCTTTCCAGAATCTGGAGGTGAATTGGGTGCCCCGGTCTGACACAATGGAATTGGGTAATCCATGAAGTTTCACAATTTGTGAAATGAATATCTTAGCAGTGGTGATGGCAGTAGGTAGAGATTTTAATGGTATAAAATGAGCTAATTTCGTGAGATGATCTACCACCACTAGAATGGTTGTAAACTGGTTAGAGGGTGGTAAATCAACAATGAAGTCCATGGCTATCATACTCCATGGAATATCAGGGATTGGTAATGGACACATAAGCCCAAATGGTTTATGGTGGTCTTTTTTGTTTCTTGCGCAAGTGTTACATTTCGTCACAAATTCTGCTACATCTTGTTTGAGATGTGGCCACCAGAAAGTTCTTTGAAGGAGTTCTACGGTTTTTGTAATGCCAGGATGTCCGGAGAGGGGTGTGTCATGGTGATGTTGTAGGAGTTCCTGGCGTAGGGATGCTGGGATGTAGGTTTTACCTTTATATAAGTATAATCCAGATTTTTTGTCTTGTTCACAATATGAAGGAATTTCTGTGTCGGCTTTTAAAGCTGATAATATATCTGTGAGTAGAGTAGTTGTAGAAGCTACAATTTTGTGGGGAGGAATGAGATATTTTTTCTCAGAATCTTCAGTGATTGGTACAAGTGATCTGGATAGGGCATCGGCCTTTATATTCTTTGATCCGGGTCGATACGTAATAAGAAAATCGAAACGGTCAAGGAATAGTGCCCATCTGACCTGTCTTGATGAAAGTGTTTTATTATTCCTAAGATATTGAAGGTTTTTATGGTCGGTGAAGATGTAGAATGGTTTAGAAGTGCCCTCAAGTAAATGTCTCCAATGTTCCAGAGCACATTTTATTGCTAACAGTTCTTTGTCTCCCACAGAATAGTTTTGTTCAGCATTAGTGAGTGTTCTTGAATAATAGGCGACAGGATGTAGATTTGGATTATTCAAGCTTTGTTGGGAGAGAACAGCTCCAATTCCAGTATTGGATGCATCAACCTCTACTGTATACTGGTAGTCTGGATGTGGAAGCTGTAATATTGGGGCTGTTGAGAACTTTCTTTTTAAAAGTTGAAAAGCATTTTGAGCTTCTTTGTTCCATGAAAATCTTTGGTTACCTGTTAGTCGTGTTAATGGTTTGACAATTGTGGAGAAGTTTTTTATAAATCGTCTGTAAAAGTTCGCAAACCCCAGAAATCGTTGTAAAGACTTTACAGAAGTGGGTATTGTCCAGTTGATTATGGCAGATACCTTCTCTGGATCCATAGTTATACCGGTAGGTGAGATTATATAACCTAGGAATTTTATAGTCTTTACATGGAAGCAACACTTCTCCATCTTAGCGTATAGTTGGTGTTCCCTCAATCTAGCTAAGACCCACCTAACGTGTTTTACGTGTTCACTTAGGTTACGAGAGTAAATTAAAATGTCGTCCAAATATATGACTACGCACGCATCCAAGAGATCTTTAAATATATCATTTATAAAATATTGGAATGTGGCTGGAGCATTTGTGAGGCCGAAAGGCATGACATTATATTGGAATAACCCATAACGGGTCCTAAAAGCCATTTTCCATTCATCCCCGCTCTTCATCCTGATAAGGTTATATGCACCTTTTAGGTCTAATTTGGTGAATATTTTAGCTTCACTTAACCTTTCTAGAAGTTCTGGGATGAGAGGAAGGGGATATCTGTTCTTAACGGTTATAGAATTGAGAGCTCTGTAGTCAATAATAGGACGTCTGGTGCCATCTTTGTTTGTAACAAAAAAGATGCCAGCTGCTGCTGATGAGGTACTGGGAGAAATAAAACCTTTTCGTAGGTTGTCATCTAGGTATTCTCTCAAGAACTGTAACTCTTTTTGTGATAAGGGGAATATCCTACCAAATGGGATGACTGCACCAGGTTTCGTGTCTATTGGGCAGTCATATGGACGGTGAGGGGGTAAATTCTCTGCCTCTTTTAAATCGAACACGTCAGAGAATTCTGAATATTCTGATGGTAAGGCATTTTCAGCATGGTGGATCTGTATATATGGATAACAGGTTAGTGAACAGTAGGGAGATTCAAATTTAATTTCATTATTAGACCAATCAATTGAGGGGTTATGTTTTTTTAACCAAGGGTATCCCAAGATGATGGGGTGTATGGAACCTGGAATAATGTCATAAGTTATATATTCTTTGTGACCAGTTTTAGTTGTGGTGAGAAGCGGAATGGTGTGATGTGTGATAGGCCCTTTTAAATAATTAGAACCATCAATAACTTTGACATAGACAGGTATATCTTTCAACACACAAGGGATTTTATTTACAGTGACAACTTTTTGGTCTATGAACATTCCGAAGGCTCCGGAGTCAATCATAGCCTCGCTCTGGTAGAGGTGTTGGTCCCACTGTAAAGACATAGATATTGTCAAATTGGTATTTTTATCTGTTGAGGTAGTGGTAATACAGTCAAAAATCTTACCCTTCTTCTGACGGAGAAGAGGACATGTAGACACACCATGATCTTTGTTTGCACAGTACATGCATAGGTTAGATAATCGACGTCTTGTCTTTTCATCTTGGGATAGAGGACCTTTGATAGCACCTACTTCCATTGCGACTGATGAAGTGTTGGGTTTTTCATAATGTGTAACATAATGTTTTCTTCCATATGCTTCAGGGTGTTGTCTTTCCAGCTTTCTTTCCCTGTAGCGGCGGTCCATTGAGATACAGATTTTTATTAAAGCATCTAAGGTTTCGGGTAACTCTATTCTGGAGAGTTCATCTTTGAGGAGTTCCGATAGCCCCAGCCTGAATTGATTCTTCAAGCTAATTATATTCCATTCAGAGTCGGTAGCCCAGAGTTGGAATTCGGCTATGTAGTCTTCTACCGCTCTTTTACCCTGTTTTAAGGATCTCAGGGCTTGTTCAGCGGTGCTTTGTTTATTGGTATCCTCATATAAGGTAGACATAGCTGTGAAAAAATTGTCTAATGAATCTAATATAGGATCCCCAGACTCGAAGAAGCGATCTGCCCATGCTCTGGGTTCCCCACTCAGATACGAAATAGTAGTACAGACCTTGATTCTCTCAGTACTGTATGTTTTAGGTTTCATGTTAAATAATAACATACATGAATTCTTAAATTCACGGTATTTAGAACGAACCCCTGAAAATGGCTGAGGTGGGTTTATTTGGGGTTCAGGATGATCAGTAGATTTCTGTGTAAAGTAATCATTCATCAACCGTTTGAGAGTGTTATTCTCGGTTTGTAGTTCAGTTAGACCTTGTGCAAGTAATTCAACTTTTTGGTTAAGGGAGCCAATTTCATTGGACATTTGTGCAGGATCCATAATAATAGTTGGCTTGATTATTCTGCAATATCCCTAAATCCCTTTTTTAGGAAAATTGTATGAGTGTAGGTATTCCTATTTATGCAATTCTCAATGAGCAATGAGAATTGATACCTCTTAGGAATATCAACTGTAAATAATAAAAGTTGGTGTGAGATAGGAGTCACAAGTAATAAGTTGGTATATACTTGGACAGGTTGTACTCACAGAAAATAGTAATTAGTTTTGAGTCTTTGTTAGAATCTGTTTTGCGTAAAGTGATGAAACAAATATGATTGTTCTTAATTTCAATATGTAATATATCTTTGAGAATTTATGAATCCTTAAAAATAATAGTACTGTTCAACTGTAAGATTTGTATGGAGACCGTGGTAACAAAAGAAATAGAGCCTGGTTGACACTGTTTTATAAACAAATGAGGTTATCATTCCTATGTTAGTTCCGGTGTTAATAAAGTCAGTTTTTAGGGAATGCAACAATTGTTATTTAGTTCTTGACAAATAAAGAGTAATTGATACTTGCGGTTTCCTTGAATTGGTCTGGTAGTGTTGTAGCTATAAACGTCTCCGGTGTATGCTTAATATCCCTGCTTGTGAGCTGTGTTTGTTCAGGCAGCTTGTCGGGTGTTCCGTCTGCACACGCTGTAAGTGATGACGTCAGAGAAAGCCGGGATCTCAGGTTAGCTAATGAGAAACTTCTTGATTATACCTTTACACACAAGCGGTCAGATTAAGCTTATGTTGAAAGCTGTAGAAAGATTGTTTTTGGAGGTAAGACTTGAATCGGAGTTAAATCAAACAAAAACTATTTTAGTACTTTAGAGGTTTTATCCAGGATTTAGGAGAATGGTATCTGAAAGTTTCAGTGACGCTGATACCACACACTTGCAATAATCAAGCAATTGTATATTGCTTGAGTCCCTCCTTAAATAGGTGTTCCGGTTTTTCAGTAGAGGTAGTCTTAAAGGGACAGGTTTTAACAATAAGATATGTCTTAAAGGGACATAGAATATGACAGATCCCCCCTCTCAGGATGCCCTTCACCGTTCCGCAATCGCAGGTTTATTAGGGTATTTAGCATGAAATTCAGAAAGAAGACGTGGAGCGTGAACATCAGAGTAAGGAACCCATGAATCTTCCTCCGGACCATAGCCTTTCCAGTGTACCAAATATTCAACTCTTCTCCACCGTACACGGGAGTCAAGGATTTCTTCTATTTCGTAATCCGATTGATCTGGTTCGGTCATATCAGGAAGATTTGCATTTCTGACTTGTCCATCGTCTCTACCAAGATAGGGTTTCAATAAGGACACATGGAAGGACGGATGTATCCTCATTGTATTAGGAAGTTTCAATGTAACAGCATTAGGATTGATGACCTTTATGATTGTATAGGGACCGATGAATTGATTTGCTAGTTTTTTACAAGGTACTGTGAGTTTAAGGTTTTTTGTGGAAAGTAGAACATGATCTCCTACCTTGAATGTAGGAGGAGTACACCTTTTGATATCGTAGTATTTCTTTTGTGTGGTTTTGGCTTCTTCTAGATGATTTCTTAAAAGAGTAAGTGAGGACTTAATGTTTTGGGTGTAATCCGATACAGTGGGGTTGATGGATACAAGGTCCCTACCTGGAAGAGACTTGGTATCCGTAGGTGGCATAGAAAGGTGAGATTCGTGTGGAGGTATTCATAGAGTTATTATAAGCGAATTCCGCAAGTGGTAACCATTCCACCCAATCTTCTTGGAGATGGGAGATATAACATCGAAGATACTGTTACAGAGTTTGGTTTGTACGTTCAGTCAACCCATTGGATTGGGGGTGGAATGCAGTAGTAAATCTTGATGAAATTTGAAGAATTCTACACAATTCTTTCCAGAATCTGGAGGTGAATTGGGTGCCCCGGTCTGACACAATGGAATTGGGTAATCCATGAAGTTTCACAATTTGTGAAATGAATATCTTAGCAGTGGTGATGGCAGTAGGTAGAGATTTTAATGGTATAAAATGAGCTAATTTCGTGAGATGATCTACCACCACTAGAATGGTTGTAAACTGGTTAGAGGGTGGTAAATCAACAATGAAGTCCATGGCTATCATACTCCATGGAATATCAGGGATTGGTAATGGACACATAAGCCCAAATGGTTTATGGTGGTCTTTTTTGTTTCTTGCGCAAGTGTTACATTTCGTCACAAATTCTGCTACATCTTGTTTGAGATGTGGCCACCAGAAAGTTCTTTGAAGGAGTTCTACGGTTTTTGTAATGCCAGGATGTCCGGAGAGGGGTGTGTCATGGTGATGTTGTAGGAGTTCCTGGCGTAGGGATGCTGGGATGTAGGTTTTACCTTTATATAAGTATAATCCAGATTTTTTGTCTTGTTCACAATATGAAGGAATTTCTGTGTCGGCTTTTAAAGCTGATAATATATCTGTGAGTAGAGTAGTTGTAGAAGCTACAATTTTGTGGGGAGGAATGAGATATTTTTTCTCAGAATCTTCAGTGATTGGTACAAGTGATCTGGATAGGGCATCGGCCTTTATATTCTTTGATCCGGGTCGATACGTAATAAGAAAATCAAAACGGTCAAGGAATAGTGCCCATCTGACCTGTCTTGATGAAAGTGTTTTATTATTCCTAAGATATTGAAGGTTTTTATGGTCGGTGAAGATGTAGAATGGTTTAGAAGTGCCCTCAAGTAAATGTCTCCAATGTTCCAGAGCACATTTTATTGCTAACAGTTCTTTGTCTCCCACAGAATAGTTTTGTTCAGCATTAGTGAGTGTTCTTGAATAATAGGCGACAGGATGTAGATTTGGATTATTCAAGCTTTGTTGGGAGAGAACAGCTCCAATTCCAGTATTGGATGCATCAACCTCTACTGTATACTGGTAGTCTGGATGTGGAAGCTGTAATATTGGGGCTGTTGAGAACTTTCTTTTTAAAAGTTGAAAAGCATTTTGAGCTTCTTTGTTCCATGAAAATCTTTGGTTACCTGTTAGTCGTGTTAATGGTTTGACAATTGTGTAGAAGTTTTTTATAAATCGTCTGTAAAAGTTCGCAAACCCCAGAAATCGTTGTAAAGACTTTACAGAAGTGGGTATTGTCCAGTTGATTATGGCAGATACCTTCTCTGGATCCATAGTTATACCGGTAGGTGAGATTATATAACCTAGGAATTTTATAGTCTTTACATGGAAGCAACACTTCTCCATCTTAGCGTATAGTTGGTGTTCCCTCAATCTAGCTAAGACCCACCTAACGTGTTTTACGTGTTCACTTAGGTTACGAGAGTAAATTAAAATGTCGTCCAAATATATGACTACGCACGCATCCAAGAGATCTTTAAATATATCATTTATAAAATATTGGAATGTGGCTGGAGCATTTGTGAGGCCGAAAGGCATGACATTATATTGGAATAACCCATAACGGGTCCTAAAAGCCGTTTTCCATTCATCCCCGCTCTTCATCCTGATAAGGTTATATGCACCTTTTAGGTCTAATTTGGTGAATATTTTAGCTTCACTTAACCTTTCTAGAAGTTCTGGGATGAGAGGAAGGGGATATCTGTTCTTAACGGTTATAGAATTGAGAGCTCTGTAGTCAATAATAGGACGTCTGGTGCCATCTTTGTTTGTAACAAAAAAGATGCCAGCTGCTGCTGATGAGGTACTGGGAGAAATAAAACCTTTTCGTAGGTTGTCATCTAGGTATTCTCTCAAGAACTGTAACTCTTTTTGTGATAAGGGGAATATCCTACCAAATGGGATGACTGCACCAGGTTTCGTGTCTATTGGGCAGTCATATGGACGGTGAGGGGGTAAATTCTCTGCCTCTTTTAAATCGAACACGTCAGAGAATTCTGAATATTCTGATGGTAAGGCATTTTCAGCATGGTGGATCTGTATATATGGATAACAGGTTAGTGAACAGTAGGGAGATTCAAATTTAATTTCATTATTAGACCAATCAATTGAGGGGTTATGTTTTTTTAACCAAGGGTATCCCAAGATGATGGGGTGTATGGAACCTGGAATAATGTCATAAGTTATATATTCTTTGTGACCAGTTTTAGTTGTGGTGAGAAGCGGAATGGTGTGATGTGTGATAGGCCCTTTTAAATAATTAGAACCATCAATAACTTTGACATAGACAGGTATATCTTTCAACACACAAGGGATTTTATTTACAGTGACAACTTTTTGGTCTATGAACATTCCGAAGGCTCCGGAGTCAATCATAGCCTCGCTCTGGTAGAGGTGTTGGTCCCACTGTAAAGACATAGATATTGTCAAATTGGTATTTTTTATCTGTTGAGGTAGTGGTAATACAGTCAAAAATCTTACCCTTCTTCTGACGGAGAAGAGGACATGTAGACACACCATGATCTTTGTTTGCACAGTACATGCATAGGTTAGATAATCGACGTCTTGTCTTTTCATCTTGGGATAGAGGACCTTTGATAGCACCTACTTCCATTGCGACTGATGAAGTGTTGGGTTTTTCATAATGTGTAACATAATGTTTTCTTCCATATGCTTCAGGGTGTTGTCTTTCCAGCTTTCTTTCCCTGTAGCGGCGGTCCATTGAGATACAGATTTTTTATTAAAGCATCTAAGGTTTCGGGTAACTCTATTCTGGAGAGTTCATCTTTGAGGTGTTCCGATAGCCCCAGCCTGAATTGATTCTTCAAGCTAATTATATTCCATTCAGAGTCGGTAGCCCAGAGTTGGAATTCGGCTATGTAGTCTTCTACCGCTCTTTTACCCTGTTTTAAGGATCTCAGGGCTTGTTCAGCGGTGCTTTGTTTATTGGTATCCTCATATAAGGTAGACATAGCTGTGAAAAAATTGTCTAATGAATCTAATATAGGATCCCCAGACTCGAAGAAGCGATCTGCCCATGCTCTGGGTTCCCCACTCAGATACGAAATAGTAGTACAGACCTTGATTCTCTCAGTACTGTATGTTTTAGGTTTCATGTTAAATAATAACATACATGAATTCTTAAATTCACGGTATTTAGAACGAACCCCTGAAAATGGCTGAGGTGGGTTTATTTGGGGTTCAGGATGATCAGTAGATTTCTGTGTAAAGTAATCATTCATCAACCGTTTGAGAGTGTTATTCTCGGTTTGTAGTTCAGTTAGACCTTG
The DNA here is from genome assembly GCF_027579735.1 of Bombina bombina. Classification (NCBI taxonomy): domain Eukaryota; kingdom Metazoa; phylum Chordata; class Amphibia; order Anura; family Bombinatoridae; genus Bombina; species Bombina bombina. Next base: position 263,156,532 of record NC_069506.1, on the reverse strand, counting down.
TGCAAGTAATTCAACTTTTTGGTTAAGGGAGCCAATTTCATTGGACATTTGTGCAGGATCCATAATAATAGTTGGCTTGATTATTCTGCAATATCCCTAAATCCCTTTTTTAGGAAAATTGTATGAGTGTAGGTATTCCTATTTATGCAATTCTCAATGAGCAATGAGAATTGATACCTCTTAGGAATATCAACTGTAAATAATAAAAGTTGGTGTGAGATAGGAGTCACAAGTAATAAGTTGGTATATACTTGGACAGGTTGTACTCACAGAAAATAGTAATTAGTTTTGAGTCTTTGTTAGAATCTGTTTTGCGTAAAGTGATGAAACAAATATGATTGTTCTTAATTTCAATATGTAATATATCTTTGAGAATTTATGAATCCTTAAAAATAATAGTACTGTTCAACTGTAAGATTTGTATGGAGACCGTGGTAACAAAAGAAATAGAGCCTGGTTGACACAGTTTTATAAACAAATGAGGTTATTATTCCTATGTTAGTTCCGGTGTTAATAAAGTCAGTTTTTAGGGAATGCAACAATTGTTATTTAGTTCTTGACAAATAAAGAGTAATTGATACTTGCGGTTTCCTTGAATTGGTCTGGTAGTGTTGTAGCTATAAACGTCTCCGGTGTATGCTTAATATCCCTGCTTGTGAGCTGTGTTTGTTCAGGCAGCTTGTCGGGTGTTCCGTCTGCACACGCTGTAAGTGATGACGTCAGAGAAAGCCGGGATCTCAGGTTAGCTAATGAGAAACTTCTTGATTATACCTTTACACACAAGCGGTCAGATTAAGCTTATGTTGAAAGCTGTAGAAAGATTGTTTTTGGAGGTAAGACTTGAATCGGAGTTAAATCAAACAAAAACTATTTTAGTACTTTAGAGGTTTTATCCAGGATTTAGGAGAATGGTATCTGAAAGTTTCAGTGACGCTGTTACCACACACTTGCAATAATCAAGCAATTGTATATTGCTTGAGTCCCTCCTTAAATAGGTGTTCCGGTTTTCAGTAGAGGTAGTCTTAAAGGGACAGGTTTTAACAATAGGATATGTCTTAAAGGGACATAGAATATGACAGGTGGTCATATATTGACCCTCCTGGATCAATGGTAAGATGGTCCGAATGGTCTCCATCTTGAAAGATGGGACTCTTATGAACTGGTTTAGGATCTTGAGATCCAGAATTGGTCTGAATGTTCCCTCCTTTTTGGGAACTATAAACAGATTGGAGTAGAACCCCTGCACTTGTTCTGCTTTTTGAACAGGGCAGATCACTCCCATAGTAAAAAGGTCTTCTACACAGCGTAAGAACACCTCTCTTTTTGTCGGGTTTACAGACAATTGAGAAAGATGGAACCTCCCCCTTGGAGGGGAGTCCTTGAAATCTAGAAGATATCCCTGGGTTACAATTTCTACTGCCCAGGAATACTGAACGTCTCTTGCCCAGGCCTGAGCAAAGAGAGAGAGTCTGCCCCCTACTAGATCCGGTCCTGGATCGGGGGCTACCCCTTCATGCTGACTTAGTGGCAGCAGCAGGCTTTTTGGCCTGTTTACCCTTGTTCCAAGCCTAATTAGGTTTCCAGTTTGGCTTGGATTGAGCAAAGTTCCCCTCTTGCTTTGCAGCAGAGGAAGAGGGACCACTCTTGAAGTTTCGAAAGGAACGAAAATTATTTTGTTTGGTCCTTGTCTTATTTGACTTATCCTGAGGGAGGGTATGACCCTTCCCTCCAGTAATGTCTGAAATGATCTCTTTCAGTGCAGGCCCGAATAAGGTCTTTCCTTTGAAAGGGATGGACAAAAGCTTAGATTTAGATGACACATCAGCTGACCAGGACTTAAGCCATAACGCTCTACACGCTAAAATGGCAAAACCTGAATTCTTTGCCGCTAACTTAGCAAGATGAAAAGCGGCGTCTAATAAAAGAATTAGCCAACTTAAAGGATTACTTTCTGTTATAATTTTTAAGCTAAACAACTAACAAATTAAAGTTAATAAACATTAATTAAAACCTACTGACCTATATTTTCTCCAAAACGAAGTTTCATAACGTTCTAAAAGTTATATCTTTTATTCGCCGATGATGTCACGTTATCCTGCCCGCTATTTTCAGCACTGAGTGTTCAAAATACTTAAACCAATAACTTTGTGTTTAAAGCGCCATTTTGAAACCTAGGTATTGTAAACGGATTGGTACAGAGCAAAGGATACCCACGGAGTGGGTTTGGAAAACAATTAAATTTGCAGACAAGATTTCTGATATACGGTAGAGATATGTTAATGAAATGCTATTGATAAAAAGCGTATTTGGGGTAGTTAGTTAGTAACAGGCATAGAAAATATTTACTTACAGTGGCCCTTTAAGAGCCTTAATTCTGTCCAAAATATCATCTAGTGGGGTCTCCATCTGAAGAGCCTCTTCCAGAGCCTCAAACCAAAAGGCAGCTGCAGTGGTTGCAGGAACAATGCATGCTATAGGTTGAAGAAGAAAACCTTGATGAACAAAAATTTTCTTTAGGAGACCCTCTAATTTTTTATCCATAGGATCAATGAAAGCACAACTGTCTTCAATAGGTATAGTTGTACGCTTAGCCAGAGTAGAAATAGCTCCCTCCACCTTAGGGACCATCTGCCATGAGTCCTTTATGGTGTAAAAAATAGGGAACATTTTCTTAAAAACAGGAGGGGGAGCGAACGGAATACCTGGTCTATCCCACTCCTTAGTAACAATGTCCGAAATCCTCTTAGGGACCGGAAAAACATCAGTGTAAACAGGAACCTCTAAATATTTGTCCATTTTACACAATTTCTCTGGAACTACAATAGGGTCACAATCATCCAGAGTAGCTAAAACCTCCATGAGCAATAAGCGGAGGTGCTCTAGCTTAAATTTAAATGCCGTCATATCTGAATCTGTCTGAGGGAACTTCTTTCCTGAATCAGAAATCTATCCCTCAGACAGCAAATCCCTCATCCCTACCTCAGAACATTGTGAGGGAATATCAGATACGGCTACTAAAGTGTCAGAAGGCTCAGCATTTGTTCTTAACCCAGAGCTACTGCGCTTCCCTTGCAGCCCAGGAAGTTTAGATAAAACCTCTGTGAGGGTAGTATTCATAACTGAAGCCATATCTTGCAAGGTGAAAGAATTAGACGCACTAGAAGTACTTGGCGTCGCTTGTGTGGGCGTTACCGGTTGTGACACTTGGGGAGAACTAGATGGCAAAACCTGACTTCCTTCTGTCTGAGAATCATTTAATGCCAAATTTTTATAAGTCAAAATATGCTGTTTGCAATTTATAGACATATCAGTACAAGTGGGACACATTCTAAGAGGGGGTTCCACAATGGCTTCTAAACAAATTAAGCAATGAGTTTCCTCAGTGTCAGACATGTTTAACAGACTAGTAATAAAGCAAGCAAGCATGGAAAACACTTTATTTAATGAGAAAAAAACAATTTGGAAAAAGAGTACTGTGCCTTTAAGAGAAAAAAAAGGGCATACACAAACTGCAAAACAGGTTAAAATTGCTTCAAATGTTCCGAAATTTTAACAGTGTACCCACTAAGCCTTAGAAGGATTGCACCACAAGTAAATAAGCAATAAACCCACAAATGACAAAACCGGATTGAAATTTGTCTAAAACCGGTTAAAATCCCTATTAGCACCATGCCACAGCTCTGCTGTGGCCCTACCTGTTCTTAGGAACGATAATCTGGGGTTAAAGCTTCGAATAGGCCCTCAGGAAACTATCAGGACCTCAGGAGAAGTTGCTTGCTGCTTGTCTGAATTACTAAATGCGCAACTGAGGCGTAAAAATAGGCCCCGCCCACCTCACTCGATGTTGCTGGGGCCTACACAAATCTAGCAAACTATGCTTGAAAACCATGTGGCTTATAACAACCCTAAATAAGCCAAATGACCCCTCAAACAAACGTTCCCATAAACATAAAAAAAGTTACTCCCAGAACACACAAACGTTTGTCCCACTTTCTAATAAACAAACTGAGTGCCCAAAAAGCTTAGCCCTTCATGCAAGCTAGTAAAGCCTCTTTTATACTAGGATTACTGCTTACCCTTCCCCCTAATGGGGATACTGTCAGCCTTTCTGAGTTAACACAGTCTCTGCAGAAAATATGACTGAACATACCTCATTGCTGCATAGCAAGAAATCGTTCCTCACACTGAAGTTTTCCTGTACTCCTCAGCTTCTGTGGGAACAGTAGTGGACCTTAGTTACAAATGCTAAGATCATAATCCTCCAGGCAGAAATCTTCATCTATGTCCTGCCTGAGAGTAAATAGTACAACACCGGTACCATTAAAAAATAACAAACTCTTGCTTGAAGATAAAATAAAAACTAATAGTTTATCACCTCTTTCACTTTACCCTTCCTGCTTAGAGCCGGCAAAGAGAATGACTGGAGGGTGGAGTTAATGGGGGAGCTAAATAGACAGCTCTGCTGTGGTGCTCTCTTTGCCACTTCCTGTTAGGAAGGATAATATCCCACAAGTAAGGATGAATCCGTGGACTCGGTACATCATGCAAAATAAATCAATTTCCTTATATGGCAGTTTCAGGAATGGGAAAAAAAATGCAAACAGCATAGCCCTCTGATAGAGAAAAAAGGCAAAAGGCATATAGGAGGCGGAGCCTGACTGAGCTCAAGGATGGCAGCTTATTCTCTGGGCTCCTAGCTGCAAAAAGGCAAAAATCAGGTTTTAAGATTGATAAAAGGGAGAATTTATTGAATAAAAGAGAGCAAATGTTGCTGGATTGGAACTTGCACATATTATTTTGATGTGGAGTCTTCAAACTGGACTGCTGGGATTTCTGGCGGCCTCGTGGAGGTAATCCTCAGTACCCCCCCCCCCCGGGCAACCGGGTACTAGGAGAACAAAGTAAATTCTCTTCTCCTACTACTTTCATGTAAACTACTGTTGTGAGCAGGATGGAGATCTCTTACTCAGAGCTGCTGACCCTCTTTGCAGAATTTGAGCACAAGATCAGCAGCAGAATGGACGACTTTTTACTACGCATTAGACCAAGACCTGAAGGGATTGCCGGTCAGAAAGATGGTGCCCCATGTGGGACGCAGCAGTGCCCTGACATGCTTGGGCCAACTAAAGGAGAATGATCGCTACTCAAGTTCTGCGGACCGGCCACTAGCTGCTTGTAAACCCTCCATGCCTAACTTCACCGCAATCCCCCGGGACAGATCTGTGAATGGGCAGCATGCCATGGGATTGGTCCGGCAGGGCGGGGAGCAGATTGTGCTGCCTAAAGCCCCCATACTTACTACCGGAACCCAGGAAGGTGGAAGTGGAGCTGCGGTCTCGCCTAGAGATTTTGGCTCTGTATGGATCACTAGTGCCCCATCTGTGGAGGATGCTACACCAGACCAGATCGCTAGTGAAGAGAAGGTAATGGTGGTACTTCGGGAGAAACTCTCGCTGAAAGAACATGTTGGACAGTTGTCCCCTTGCACGTATGCACACGATTTAAACTTTACCCGGGGGCGCCTAGTCCCAGCCTATTGCGGCCTATGGTGCTGGAGGGCCCAGAGATCTGGAGTGGGATGAAGCCGTCCGAGTATTTGCATCTATCCATAAGAGGATGCTGTCTATAATTTGGTTGACAGGGGCCTGTGTGGTTTACTCGGAGTGACATATGAACTATCCCCAGACTAATGACACTATGTTAGGTCGAAAGACTCTGGAGATTAATATATGTTGGAGTCACATTCTCACTTATATTTATTTAGAACTGTGTTTTCTATGTCAATAGGCGACTCTGCTTCCTATGTAAATTTTTTGTTGGGACCTTTTGTTATGTTCTATCACAGTTTCTTGTGCCCCATATCTCGATTTAGGTCTAACTGTTTGCACCTCTCACACTTATTGGTTCCTAAATGTATTATTATAGCTGGTTTTAGAAAGAAAAGAAAGGGAAAAAGGAGGAAAAAAATAAAAAGAAAAAAATTCTCCCTAAGGCTGTTTAGCCCTCTACTGCTCAATACCCAGTGTTTATAGCTCCTCTATAAGCATAATGCTGCAGGAGGGCAGTTGCTCTGTTACTTACTTATTTAACTTATCGGTTGTTTGCTATTATAATCTATTGATCAGAACTATGTCTATGGTTAATTTAAAAATGTTTTCTATTCTATGTAAGCGAACATATTGGGCTTCTACTGAGACTCAGTCACTATCTCTTTCATATGCTATTGTCAGAGACTCATAGTCTTGCATTACAGAACTACTCTGGACAGGTCCAACAGAGGATTACTCTGCCTAAAATTCCCCTGATGTCCCTTATATAGATTATATCGCGTTGAGCCAGTAATAAAGTTAAATATAACGCATAGATAACCATATGCTGGACTTAATGCCCCTAGAGTCTGTCTTATGTGACATTCTAGCCCTCCTGACTACGCATAATACAAAATGAGAATGTCCCCTCAGCATTAATGTAGTCCCCTCCAGAAAATATGTATCCCCATGTCTTGTGAGAGAGAGCATTTATGGTATGAGTAATCTAAGCTGTACTATTTCTTCAATGAGGGGAATGTTATTATCAGGTCTGGGTCTGCCCCCCCCACATATACATATGTGTGGTAAGGGATAAATAGTTTATCCTCCATACTCCATTTTAGCAGAGTTATGCAGTCTCTGCCCTGTCCGTAGAGCCTTTGCCTTAGCTTGTACTTATAGATATGTAAAGATGGCTCTCCGGATCTTAATAATGATAGTTCCATTATGACTATTCCTGTGTGTCTTAATATCTGCAGTTTGTCTATACCTAAAATGTTTAATTTTTAATATGACTATTATCCTGTATATATATATATATATATATATTCACTATGGTTTGAGAATTGATGATGTGATGATTAAGGTTCAAGTGCGACTACTTCATGTGTTTTCTATGTACTACCTCTATAGTTTCTCAGTCTCTTTGAATTGTACCCGCCACAGCAATAGTACTGTGAACAGTCCTAGTTTCACCTATTCTAGTACTCAGACTAACTTATGAAACCCACATAGGACCAACTTATGTTGCCATATTGTTTATAGTTCACACGTCACTGTGTTTACTGTGTAATGTCTAATCCTCTTTTAGACGAACAGGCGGGATCAGTTTGAGCCTGTAGTCTTTTCGACTCTCCATCAGATTTTACTGTGTCCATTAGATGTTTTACGCTTTATAGTTTAAGAATTTATATCCTGTATATCTTGGGCGATTACACCTATGCAACATTTGGTTTCTATTTTATATGACTCATAATGAGAACTTTTGAATCTGAGAACTCTGTCTTCTGAGGAGTACCAGTTACCAGATCCCATGAGTGGATCTATTTTACATTGTTGACGTTTGAATGTTCTGTTAGTTAACAAAACAAATGAGGCATCACTAAGGTCAATACCATGTTCCCATTACTGTTCTGTGTATACATGTTTGAAATAATGAATTATTGTCATGTACTATTATCTGAGATATTGTCCTTTATACTGTGATTGTATTTCTGACTTCTTTTATTGCCTCAATAAAAATATTATAAAAAAAAAAAAAAGGCATATAGGAATGGGGTTTTAAATAATGAAAATATTTGGCGGCAAGTATGACGCGCAAACAAACAGACATTTTTTTTTGCCGCTAACAACATTCGGAAATGACACACTTGCGTCATTGAAGATGCAACCTTGTGAAAAGACTCGGCGTCGACAAAGATGCCGGAAATGACGAATTTGCGTCATCGAACGTAACTTTGCACCAAAAAAAATTTGCGCCAAAAATGACGCAACATACTTTGGCATTTTGCATCCTTGCGAGCCTAATTCTGCCGCAAATTTAAAATGACAGTCAATTGAAAAAAGACTATACCCCAGGTAAGAAATAAATTTTCCTAAAAAATGCATTTACAAGATATGGATATACTGAAACCTGAATCATGGCAAATATAAGTACAATACATATATTTAGAACTTTATATAAATACATAAAGTGCCAAACCATAGCTGAGAGTGTCTTAAGTAATGAAAACATACTTACCGAAAAACACTCAACCACATATAGCCAAACCATTACTGAAACGGTTATCAGTAGAGGTAATTGAATATGAGAGTATATCGTCGATCTGAAAAGGGAGGTACGAGATGAATCTCCACGACCGATAACAGAGAACCTATGAAATAGATCTCCCATGAGGAAAAACATAATTTATGTAAGAACTTACCTGATAAATTCATTTCTTTCATATTAGCAAGAGTCCATGAGCTAGTGACGTATGGGATATACATTCCTACCTACCAGGAGGGGCAAAGTTTCCCAAACCTCAAAATGCCTATAAATACACCCCTCACCCCACCCACAAATCAGTTTAACGATTAGCCAAGAAGTAGGGTGATAAGAAAAAAAGTGCGAAGCATAAATATAAGGAATTGGAATAATTGTGCTTTATACAAAAAAATCATAACCACCACAAAAAAGGGTGGGCCTCATGGACTCTTGCTAATATGAAAGAAATGAATTTATCAGGTAAGTTCTTACATAAATTATGTTTTCTTTCATGTAATTAGCAAGAGTCCATGAGCTAGTGACGTATGGGATAATGACTACCCAAGATGTGGATCTTCCACGCAAGAGTCACTAGAGAGGGAGGGATAAAATAAAGACAGCCAATTCTGCTGAAAATAATCCACACCCAAACAAAGTTTAAAACTTATAATGAAAAAAACTGAAATTATAAGCAGAAGAATCAAACTAAAACAGCTGCCTGAAGTACTTTTCTACCAAAAACAGCTTCAGAAGAAGAAAACACATCAAAATGGTAGAATTTAGTAAAAGTATGCAAAGAAGACCAAGTTGCTGCTTTTCAAATCTGATCAACCAAAGCTTCATTCCTAAACGCCCAGGAAGTAGAAACTGACCTAGTAGAATGAGCTGTAATCCTTTGAGGCGGAGTTTTACCCGACTCGACATAAGCATGATAAATTAAAGATTTCAACCAAGATGCTAAAGAAATGGCAGAGGCCTTCTGACCTTTCCTAGAACCGGAAAAGATAACAAATAGACTAGAAGTCTTTTGGAAATTCTTAGTAGCTTCAACATAATATTTCAAAGCTCTAACTACATCCAAAGAATGCAATGATTTCTCCTTAGAATTCTTAGGATTAGGACATAATGAAGGAACCACAATTTCTCTACTAGTGTTGTTAGAATTCACAACCTTAGGTAAAAATTTAAAAGAAGTTCGCAACACCGCCTTATCCTGGTGAAAAATCAGAAAAGGAGACTCACAAGAAAGAGCAGATAATTCAGAAACTCTTCTGGCAGAAGAGATGGCCAAAAGGAACAAAACTTTCCAAGAAAGTAATTTAATGTCCAATGAATGCATAGGTTCAAACGGAGGAGCTTGAAGAGCCCCCAGAACAAAATTCAAACTCCAAGGAGGAGAAATCGACTTAATGACAGGTTTTATACGAACCAAAGCTTGTACAAAACAATGAATATCAGGAAGATTAGCAATCTTTCTGTGAAAAAGAACAGAAAGAGCAGAGATTTGTCCTTTCAAGGAACTTGCAGACAAACCTTTATCCAAAACATCCTGAAGAAACTGTAAAATTCTCTGAATTCTAAAAGAATGCCAGGAAAAATGATGAGAAAGACACCAAGAAAACAGAATTTATGCTTACCTGATAAATTACTTTCTCCAACGGTGTGTCCGGTCCACGGCGTCATCCTTACTTGTGGGAATATCTCTTCCCCAACAGGAAATGGCAAAGAGTCCCAGCAAAGCTGGCCATATAGTCCCTCCTAGGCTCCGCCCACCCCAGTCATTCGACCGACGGACAGGAGGAAAAATATAGGAGAAACCATATGGTACCGTGGTGACTGTAGTTAGAGAAAATAATTCATCAGACCTGATTAAAAAAACCAGGGTGGGCCGTGGACCGGACACACCGTTGGAGAAAGTAATTTATCAGGTAAGCATAAATTCTGTTTTCTCCAACATTGGTGTGTCCGGTCCACGGCGTCATCCTTACTTGTGGGAACCAATACCAAAGCTTTAGGACACGGATGAAGGGAGGGAGCAAATCAGGTTACCTAAACGGAAGGCACCACGGCTTGCAAAACCTTTCTCCCAAAAATAGCCTCCGAAGAAGCAAAAGTATCAAATTTGTAAAATTTGGCAAAAGTGTGCAGTGAAGACCAAGTCGCTGCCTTACATATCTGGTCAACAGAAGCCTCGTTCTTGAAGGCCCATGTGGAAGCCACAGCCCTAGTGGAGTGAGCTGTGATTCTTTCAGGAGGCTGCCGTCCGGCAGTCTCGTAAGCCAATCGGATGATGCTTTTAAGCCAAAAGGAAAGAGAGGTAGAAGTCGCTTTTTGACCTCTCCTTTTACCAGAATAAACAACAAACAAAGAAGATGTTTGTCTGAAATCCTTTGTAGCCTCTAAATAGAATTTTAGAGCACGGACTAGGTCCAAATTGTGTAACAAACGTTCCTTCTTTGAAACTGGATTCGGACATAAAGAAGGTACAACTATCTCCTGGTTAATATTCTTGTTAGAAACAACCTTTGGAAGAAAACCAGGCTTAGTACGCAAAACCACCTTATCTGCATGGAACACCAGATAAGGCGGAGAACACTGCAAAGCAGATAACTCTGAAACTCTTCTAGCAGAAGAAATAGCAACCAAAAACAAAACTTTCCAAGATAGTAACTTAATATCTATGGAATGTAAAGGTTCAAACGGAACCCCTTGAAGAACTGAAAGAACTAGATTTAGACTCCAGGGAGGAGTCAAAGGTCTGTAAACAGGCTTGATCCTAACCAGAGCCTGAACAAATGCTTGAACATCTGGCACAGCTGCCAGTCTTTTCACAATTATCACACAAATTTAAATGGGGAGACACATTGGCTTTCATACATATAGAACATAGCTTATCCGAAGGCACAGACATGTTAAACAGGCTTAAACTTGTCAATAAAGCACAAAAACCGTTTTAAAACAAAACCGTTACTGTCTCTTTAAATTTTAAACAGAAACACTTTATTACTGAATATGTGAAAAAGTATGAAGGAATTGTTAAAAAAAAGCTTTAACCCTTAAAATAACGGAACCGAGCCGTTTACAAATGTAACCCCTATACAGTCCCAGCTACAGCCTTTGCTGTGACACAACCAAGCCCAGAGGGGAATACGATACCAAATGATGCCTTCTAGAAACTTTTCCAGCTACTTTCAGATCCTCACACATGCATCTGCATGTCTTGCTCTCAAAAACAACTGCGCAGTAATGGCGCGAAAAACATAATTTATGTAAGAACTTACCTGATAAATTCATTTCTTTCATATTAGCAAGAGTCCATGAGCTAGTGACGTATGGGATATACATTCCTACCAGGAGGGGCAAAGTTTCCCAAACCTCAAAATGCCTATAAATACACCCCTCACCACACCCACAATTCAGTTTAACGAATAGCCAAGAAGTGGGGTGATAAAAAAGTGCGAAAGCATATAAAATAAGGAATTGGAATAATTGTGCTTTATACAAAAATCATAACCACCCCAAAAAAAGGGCGGGCCTCATGGACTCTTGCTAATATGAAAGAAATGAATTTATCAGGTAAGTTCTTACATAAATTATGTTTTCTTTCATGTAATTAGCAAGAGTCCATGAGCTAGTGACGTATGGGATAATGACTACCCAAGATGTGGATCTTTCCACGCAAGAGTCACTAGAGAGGGAGGGATAAAATAAAGACAGCCAATTCCTGCTGAAAATAATCCACACCCAAAATAAAGTTTAATGAAAAACATAAGCAGAAGATTCAAACTGAAACCACTGCCTGAAGTACTTTTCTACCAAAAACTGCTTCAGAAGAAGAAAATACATCAAAATGGTAGAATTTAGTAAAAGTATGCAAAGAGGACCAAGTTGCTGCTTTGCAAATCTGATCATTCGAAGCTTCATTCCTAAACGCCCAGGAAGTAGAAACTGACCTAGTAGAATGAGCTGTAATCCTTTGAGGCGGAGTTTTACCCGACTCAACATAGGCAAGATGAATTAAAGATTTCAACCAAGATGCCAAAGAAATGGCAGAAGCTTTCTGGCCTTTTCTAGAACCAGAAAAGATAACAAATAAACTAGAAGTCTTTCGGAAAGACTTAGTAGCTTCAACATAATATTTCAAAGCTCTAACAACATCCAAAGAATGCAATGATTTCTCCTTAGAATTCTTAGGATTAGGACATAATGAAGGAACCACAATTTCTCTACTAATGTTGTTAGAATTCACAACTTTAGGTAAAAATTCAAAAGAAGTTCGCAACACTGCCTTATCCTGATGAAAAATCAGAAAAGGAGACTCACAAGAAAGAGCAGATAATTCAGAAACTCTTCTGGCAGAAGAGATTGCCAAAAGGAACAAAACTTTCCAAGAAAGTAATTTAATGTCCAATGAATGCATAGGTTCAAACGGAGGAGCTTGAAGAGCCCCCAGAACCAAATTCAAACTCCAAGGAGGAGAAATTGACTTAATGACAGGTTTTATACGAACCAAAGCTTGTACAAAACAATGAATATCAGGAAGATTAGCAATCTTTCTGTGAAAAAGAACAGAAAGAGCAGAGATTTGTCCTTTCAAAGAACTTGCGGATAAACCTTTATCTAAACCATCCTGAAGAAACTGTAAAATTCTCGGAATTCTAAAAGAATGCCAAGAAAAATGATGAGAAAGACACCAAGAAATATAAGTCTTCCAGACTCTATAATATATCTCTCTGGATACAGATTTACGAGCCTGTAACATAGTATTAATCACAGAGTCAGAGAAACCTCTTTGACCAAGAATCAAGCGTTCAATCTCCATACCTTTAAATTTAAGGATTTGAGATCCTGATGGAAAAAAGGACCTTGCGACAGAAGGTCTGGTCGTAGCGGAAGAGTCCACGGATGGCAAGAGGCCATCCGGACAAGATCCGCATACCAAAACCTGTGAGGCCATGCCGGAGCTACCAGCAGAACAAACGAGCATTCCTTCAGAATCTTGGAGATTACTCTTGGAAGAAGAACTAGAGGCGGAAAGATATAAGCAGGATGATACTTCCAAGGAAGTGATAATGCATCCACTGCTTCCGCCTGAGGATCCCGGGATCTGGACAGATACCTGGGAAGTTTCTTGTTTAGATGAGACGCCATCAGATCTATTTCTGGAAGCTCCCACATTTGAACAATCTGAAGAAATACCTCTGGGTGAAGAGACCATTCGCCCGGATGCAACGTTTGGCGACTGAGATAATCCGCTTCCCAATTGTCTATACCTGGGATATGAACCGCAGAGATTAGACAGGAGCTGGATTCCGCCCAAACCAGAATTCGAGATACTTCTTTCATAGCCAGAGGACTGCGAGTCCCTCCTTGATAATTGATGTATGCCACCATAGTGACATTGTCTGTCTGAAAACAAATGAACGATTCTCTCTTCAGAAGAGGCCAAGACTGAAGAGCTCTGAAAATTGCAGAGTTCCAAAATATTGATCGGTAATCTCACCTCCTGAGATTCCCAAACTCCTTGTGCCGTCAGAGATCCCCCACACAGCTCCCCAACCTGTGAGACTTGCATCTGTTGAAATTACAGTCCAGGTCGGAAGCACAAAAGAAGCCCCCTGAATTAAACGATGGTGATCTGTCCACCACGTTAGAGAGTGTCGTACAATCGGTTTTAAAGATATTGAGATATCTTTGTGTAATCCTTGCACCATTGATTCAGCATACAGAGCTGAAGAGGTCGCATGTGAAAACGAGCAAAGGGGATCGCGTCCGATGCAGCAGTCATAAGACCTAGAATTTCCATGCATAAGGCTACCGAAGGGAATGATTGTGACTGAAGGTTTCGACAAGCTGAAATCAATTTTAGACGTCTCTTGTCTGTTAAAGACAGAGTCATGGACACTGAATCTATCTGGAAACCTAAAAAGATTACCCTTGTCTGAGGAATCAATGAACTTTTTGGTGAATTGATCCTCCAACCATGATCTTGAAGAAACAACACAAGTCGATTCGTATGAGATTCCGCTAAATGTAAAGACTGAGCAAGTACCAAGATATCGTCCAAATAAGGAAATACCACAATACCCTGTTCTCTGATTACAGACAGAAGGGCACCGAGAACCTTTGTAAAAATTCTTGGAGCTGTAGCTAGGCCAAACGGCAGAGCCACAAACTGGTAATGCTTGTCCAGAAAAGAGAATCTCAGGAACTGATAATGATCTGGATGAATCGGAATTTGCAGATATGCATCCTGTAAATCTATTGTGGACATAAAATGCCCTTGCTGAACAAAAGGCAAGATAGTCCTTACAGTTACCATTTTGAACGTTGGTATCCTTACATAACGATTCAATATTTTTAGATCCAGAACTGGTCTGAAGGAATTCTCCTTCTTTGGTACAATGAAGAGATTTGAATAAAACCCCATCCCCTGTTCCAGAACTGGAACTGGCATAATTACTCCAGCCAACTCTAGATCTGAAACACAATTCAGAAATGCTTGAGCTTTCACTGGACTTACTGGGACACGGGAAAGAAAAAATCTCTTTGCAGGAGGTCTCATCTTGAAACCAATTCTGTATCCTTCTGAAACAATGTTCTGAATCCAAAGATTGTGAACAGAATTGATCCAAATTTCCTTGAAAAAACGTAACCTGCCCCCTACCAGCTGAGCTGGAATGAGGGCCGCACCTTCATGTGGACTTAGAAGCAGGCTTTGCCTTTCTAGAAGGCTTGGATTTATTCCAGACTGGAGATGGTTTCCAAACTGAAACTGCTCCTGAGGATGAAGGATCAGGCTTTTGTTCTTTGTTGAAACGAAAGGAACGAAAACGATTATTAGCCCTGTTTTTACCCTTAGATTTTTTATCCTGTGGTAAAAAAGTTCCTTTCCCACCAGTAACAGTTGAGATAATAGAATCCAACTGAGAACCAAATAATTTGTTACCCTGGAAAGAAATGGAAAGTAGAGATGATTTAGAAGCCATATCAGCATTCCAAGTTTTAAGCCATAAAGCTCTTCTAGCTAAAATAGCTAGAGACATAAACCTGACATCAACTCTGATAATATCAAAAATGGCATCACAGATAAAATTATTAGCATGCTGAAGAAGAATAATAATATTATGAGAATCATGATCTGTTGCTTGTTGCGCTAAAGTCTCCAACCAAAAAGTTGAAGCTGCAGCAACATCAGCCAAAGATATAGCAGGTCTAAGAAGATTACCTGAACACAGATAAGCTTTTCTTAGAAAGGATTCAATTTTCCTATCTAAAGGATCTTTAAAACGAAGTACCATCTGAC
Organism: Bombina bombina; assembly: GCF_027579735.1. Taxonomy (NCBI): domain Eukaryota; kingdom Metazoa; phylum Chordata; class Amphibia; order Anura; family Bombinatoridae; genus Bombina; species Bombina bombina. The sequence continues at coordinate 263,141,171 of NC_069506.1, read as the reverse complement.
GTAGGAATAGTAGTACGTTTAGCAAGGGTAGAAATAGCCCCATCGACTTTAGGGATTTTGTCCCAAAATTCTAATCTGTCAGACGACACAGGATATAATTGCTTAAAACGTTTAGAAGGAGTAAATGAATTACCCAATTTAACCCATTCTCTGGAAATTACTTCAGAAATAGCATTAGGAACAGGAAAAACTTCTGGAATAACCACAGGAGATTTAAATACCTTATCTAAACGTTTAGAATTAGTATCAAGAGGACCAGAATCCTCTATTTCTAAAGCAATTAGTACTTCTTTAAGTAAAGAACGAATAAATTCCATTTTAAATAAATATGAAGATTTATCAGCATCAATCTCTGAGACAGAATCCTCTGAACCAGAAGAGTCATCAGAATCAGAATGATGATGTTCATTTAAAAATTCATCTGTAGAGAGAGAATTTTAAAAGATTTTTTATGTTTACTAGAAGGAGAAATAACAGACATAGCCTTCTTGATGGATTCAGAAACAAAATCTCTTATGTTATCAGGAACATTCTGCACCTTAGATGTTGAAGGAACTGCAACAGGCAATGGTACATTACTAAAGGAAATATTATCTGCTTTAACAAGTTTGTCATGACAATTAATACAAACAACAGCCGGAGGAATAGCTACCAAAAGTTTACAGCAGATACACTTAGCTTTGGTAGTTCCAGCACTAGACAGCGATTTTCCTGAAGTATCTTCTGACTCAGATGCAACGTGAGACATCTTCCAATATGTAAGAGAAAAAACAACATATAAAGCAAAATTGATCAAATTCCTTAAATGACAGTTTCAGGAATGGGAAAAAATGCCAATAAACAAGCTTCTAGTAACCAGAAGCAAAGAAAAAATGAGACTGAAATAATGTGGAGACAAAAGCGACGCCCATATTTTTTGGCGCCAAATAATACGCCCACATTATTTGGCGCCTAAATGCTTTTTGGCGCCAAAAATGACGCCACATCCGGAACGCCGACATTTTTGGCGCAAAAGGACGTAAAAAAAAAAGTCAAAATTTTTAAGGTAAGAAAAAATGATTGATTTAAATGCATTATCCCAAATATGAAACTGACTGTCTGAAAATAAGGAATGTTGAACATTCTGAGTCAAGGCAAATAAATGTTTGAATACATATATTTAGAACTTTATAAATAAAGTGCCCAACCATAGCTTAGAGTGTCACAGAAAATAAGATTTTCTTACCCCAGGACACTCATATACATGTTTGTAGAAAGCCAAACCAGTACTGAAACGAAAATCAGCAGAGGTAATGGTATATAAATAAGAGTATATCGTCGATCTGAAAAGGGAGGTAAGAGATGAATCTCTACGACCGATAACAGAGAACCTATGAAATAGACCCCGTAGAAGGAGATCACTGCATTCAAATAGGCAATACTCTCCTCACATCCCTCTGACATTCACTGCACGCTGAGAGGAAAACCGGGCTCCAACTTGCTGCGGAGCGCATATCAACGTAGAATCTAGCACAAACTTACTTCACCACCTCCATAGGAGGCAAAGTTTGTAAAACTGAATTGTGGGTGTGGTGAGGGGTGTATTTATAGGCATTTTGAGGTTTGGGAAACTTTGCCCCTCCTGGTAGGAATGTATATCCCATACGTCACTAGCTCATGGACTCTTGCTAATTACATGAAAGAAATGAGGCTCAGCCTACAACTGGGAAGGTCCTCCCTGACTGGAAAAGGTGTCTAACATAGTGCCTGCCGTTAAAAAAACGTTCCCCAAGTTTATAAATGTGAATTATCAGCATAAACATGTATAAAATGTCCAAATAAAGCAATCGATTTAGCCCATAAAAGTGTCTACCAGTTTTATAGCCCATATTAAGCCCTTTATTCTGTTTAAGACTAAGAAAATGGCTTACCGGTCCCCATGAGGGGAAATTACAGCCTTCCAGCATTACACAGTCTTGTTAGAAATATAGCTAGTCATACCTTAAGCAGAAAAGTCTGCTAACTGTTTCCCCCAACTGAAGTTACTTCATCTCAACAGTCCTATGTGGAAACAGCAATCGATTTTAGTAACTGTCTGCTAAAATCATCTTCCTCTCACAAACAGAAATCTTCATCCTTTTCTGTTTCAGAGTAAATAGTACATACCAGCACTATTTTAAAATAACAAACACTTGATAGAAGAATAAAAAACTACATTTAGGGGGGGGCGTGTCCAAGCAGCGTTCTGAATAGGACGCACACTCTGGGAGCTCTGAGCAGAAGTCTCGATAATCCGCTGATTATTGGCAAATAACAGCAAGAATAAAAGCATAGAATCTAAAGGCATCATAGTTCAGTCACTTGTGACCCTTTATTAGTTTTTCTAGCTGTACGTATGACGCTGGGACTGCAGATTGGAACATAAAGGCCTAAGGCGGCGGCCTACTGATAGGCATTCACCTCCCCCCCGGGAAGAGCCGGGTTATCGGTGCTGCCAGGGACTTTGGCTTACCGAATCTCTTCACTCTACATCACCATCCGGACACTAAACCAACTCATTGCTGAGCATCACTTGGTTGGTGTGGGACACTTAGGAGCGGATACGCAACAATATACTAATATGGGGGACAGGGTGAAGGAGACAGACTCGTCATATCTTGTGGTCCTCCCTGCAAAGCTGGAATCCCTTATAAATTGGCTGATTGAAAGGGCTCCATATGACTACCTACTGAGCCGATTTGAAATGAAGAGAGAAACTGATTCTCACCCGTATGAACATCCAGAGCCAACGCAACAATGCAGCTCCGACGCAATCCTCCTTACAACAAGGGCTGCAGATAGTCCGGGGCAATACATCCTGACACTGGACACATACAGCGAGGAGCTGAATAAGATGGAGGATAAACAATACATCATACCGGCATATAGAGAGGCCTCTCAGCAAGGCACTGATCAGATTAAGCTATCTACTTCAAGGATTCGGGGGGGTGATTATTCTTCATTAAATAACAACGGACAGCTCACCCCCCGACTTACACGATCCTCCCTCATGCCGGAGTTATCGGAACGGCTTAATAACGGAGCCTTACGATACCACATGGCGGCGGGTCCTTGGGAGGTGCGGACGCCATCTTTACAGACTCGTTCAGTGAACTTTCAGGCGGACAGCAGAAAAACAGATCTCTCCCCAACGCGTCTACACTCAGAGCGGGGTAAATCACTACATGAGACATCTGCAGAGTCAAAGTCGGCCAATCGAGTCCTTCCACAAAGCTTTCTCCCACAACACCCAATCCTGATTGAGGGTTATATTTTTATTGGTACTCGACATAGGGCAATAGAGGGGAAAAAGAAGAACTCAGAGGGATAAGTACTATCTGTTATACCACATATCTACACTTGGGAATAAGTGCACTGATTCAAGAGAGGAAGGTATAGGCGTGAACTGTGTTTTCTTTTCAAGTTCCACAAGTTAGAACTCATGTTACAGTTAAATGTTTCATAGACTCACATAGAACGTTTCATTATTAAATGGAGCAAAGGCTCTATAAGTTAGAGGTAAATTACTACTCTCATGTTGCTCCGAAGTTTTGCAGAGATTATATTGTTAACCTCCTTAGTGTGCTGATTGTTTTATTTATTGTATAAGGGAGGGGCATTTTCCCTTGAAATTCAAACCATTATTGCACTGTTGGGTATGATGTCTTAGGATCAGCAATGAAATGTTTAATGGGTGCACATTTCTACATTTAGTAATCTATCACATAGGCTTGTACCATATAACGTCTAAAGTGACCCAGTTATAACGTTAAGCATATATTTTACTTTGCCTGCCTTGCCATAATGTTACCTAGGACAGTTAGATATCTGACACTTAACGACTCTTTACATTCATTGATGTTTAGCGATTTTTGTATTTTACTACAGCATATTGGAAATCAAAGATCAACTTGCTGAGGGGCTGGGATTTTCTTTTGTAAAATATTCCCTAACAAAAAGGAACACACTAGGTGTGCTAGGATGAAGTAAATCTTCTTGACTAACACCTCACATCCAGGTTTAAGATACATGCGAATAACTGGAACTTTTAATGCCCATAACGTGTCATAGTATAAGATTGACCTGTAGATCCTTCTCCTAAGCTGGGTCTCGACTCGGCTGCCTACGGCCGGGGCAGCAGTTGAGCTCTAAGCTTTCACAAGCTCTCCAGGCATTAATATATATCTCTATAGGCTTTACAGCACTATCCAATACCAAAAACTGCAAACTTGGATGCTAGCATTGCTTATAAACCCTCACCCAACCTCCTTTTATATTGATATCTTGGATCCCGCTCAATCAGGTGTCTGTTCTGCTTGATTTTTGTTTTAAACAGGGTCCGGATTTGGCAATGGCATCTCTCTGACTACACTGAATTTATTATTTTAACAATAACTTTTTTACTATATATAGATGTTGTTTATCTTTGTATGTTTATTTTCATTGTTATCTTAATTTAATCCCTGAACGTACATAAGAACAATTCATTAGGTCCAAGAGTGACCTGTCTCAGCAAAACAGGGGGAAAAAAATGATGACTATAACTATTTAAATACGCATTACTTTAAGTATGTTGTGAATATTTGACACTGTTTATATATGTTTTCTGTAAGTTTTTTTTTTTTCCCTTTGGTCCTCAATAAAAGATTTAAAAAAAAAAAACCTACATTTAAACACCAAAAACTCTTAACCATCTCCGTGGAGATGTTGCCTGTGCAATGGCAAAGAGAATGACTGGGGTGGGCGGAGCCTAGGAGGGACTATATGGCCAGCTTTGCTGGGACTCTTTGCCATTTCCTGTTGGAGAAAAGATATTCCCACAAGTAAGGATGACGCCGTGGACCGGACACACCAATGTTGGAGAAATATAAGTCTTCCAGACTCTATAATATATCTCCCTAGATACGGATTTACGAGCCTGTAACACAGTATTAATCACAGAGTCAGAGAAACCTCTTTGACTAAGAATCAAGCGTTCAATCTCCATACCTTTAAATTTAAGGATTTGAGATCCTGATGGAAAAAAGGACCTGGCGACAGAAGGTCTGGTCTTAACGGAAGAGTCCACGGTTGGCAAGAGGCCATCCGGACAAGATCCGCATACCAAAACCTGTGAGGCCATGCTGGAGCTAGCAGCAGAACAAACGAGCATTCCTTCAGAATCTTGGAGATTACTCTTGGAAGAAGAACTAGAGGCGGAAAGATATAGGCAGGATGATACTTCCAAGGAAGTGACAATGCATCCACTGCTTCCGCTTGAGGATCCCTGGATCTGGACAGATACCTGGGAAGTTTCTTGTTTAGATGAGAGGCCATCAGATCTATTTCTGGAAGTCCCCACATTTGAACAATCTGAAGAAATACCTCTGGGTGAAGAGACCATTCGCCCGGATGTAACGTTTGGCGACTGAGATAATCCGCTTCCCAATTGTCTATACCTGGGATATGAACCGCAGAAACTAGACAGGAGCTGGATTCCGCCCATACCAGAATTCGAGATACTTCTTTCATAGCCAGAGGACTGTGAGTCCCTCCTTGATGATTGATGTATGCCACAGTTGTGACATTGTCTGTCTGAAAACAAATGAACGATTCTCTCTTTAGAAGAGGCCATGACTGAAGAGCTGAAAATTGCACGGAGTTCCAAAATATTGACCGGTAATCTCACCTCCTGAGATTCCCAAACCCCTTGTGCTGTCAGAGACCCCCACACAGCTCCCCAACCTGTAAGACTTGCATCTGTTGAAATTACAGTCCAGGTCGGAAGAACAAAAGAAGCCCCCTGAACTAAACGATGGTGATCTGTCCACCACGTCAGAGAGTGTCGTACAATCGGTTTTTAAAGATATTAATTGAGATATCTTTGTGTAATCCCTGCAACACTGGTTCAGCATACAGAGCTGAAGAGGTTGCATGTGAAAACGAGCAAAGGGGATCGCGTCCGATGCAGCAGTCATAAGACCTAGAATTTCCATGCATAAGGCTACCGAAGGGAATGATTGTGACTGAAGGTTTCGACAAGCTGATATCAATTTTAGACGTCTCTTGTCTGTCAAAGACAGAGTCATGGACACTGAATCTATCTGGAAACCTAAAAAGATTACCCTTGTCTGAGGAATCAATGAACTTTTTGGTAAATTGATCCTCCAACCATGATCTTGAAGAAACAACACAAGTCGATTCGTATGAGATTCTGCTAAATGTGAAGACTGAGCAAGTACCAAGATATCGTCCAAATAAGGAAATACCACAATACCCTGTTCTCTGATTACAGACAGAAGGGCACCGAGAACCTTTGTAAAAATTCTTGGAGCTGTTGCTAGGCCAAACGGTAGAGCCACAAACTGGTAATGCTTGTCTAGGAAAGAGAATCTCAGAAACTGATAGTGATCTGGATGAATCGGAATATGCAGATATGCATCCTGTAAATCTATTGTAGACATATAATGCCCTTGCTGAACAAAAGGCAGGATAGTCCTTACAGTTACCATTTTGAATGTTGGTATCCTTACATAACGATTCAATATTTTTAGATCCAGAACTGGTCTGAATGAATTCTCCTTCTTTGGTACAATGAAGAGATTTGAATAAAACCCCAGCCCCTGTTCCAGAACTGGAACTGGCATAATTACTCCAGCCAACTCTAGATCTGAAACACATTTCAGAAATGCTCGAGCCTTCGCTGGGTTTACTGGGACACGGAAAAGAAAAAATCTCTTTGCAGGAGGCCTTATCTTGAAGCCAATTCTGTACCCTTCTGTAACAATGTTCTGAATCCAAAGATTGTGAATGGAATTGATCCAAATTTCTTTCAAAAAACGTAATCTGCCCCCTACCAGCTGAGCTGGAATGAGGGCCGCACCTTCATGTGGACTTAGGAGCTGGCTTTGGTTTTCTAAAAGGCTTGGATTTATTCCAGACTGGAGATGGTTTCCAAACTGATACCGCTCCTGAGGATGAAAGATCAGGCTTTTGTTCCTTGTTGTGACGAAAGGAACGAAAACGATTATTAGACCTAAATTTACCTTTAGATTTTTTATCCTGTGGTAAAAAAGTTCCTTTCCCTCCAGTAACAGTTGAGATAATAGAATCCAACTGAGAACCAAATAATTTATTACCCTGGAAAGAAAGGGAAAGCAGAGTAGACTTAGAAGACATATCAGCATTCCAAGTTTAAGCCATAAAGCTCTTCTAGCTAAAATAGCTAGAGACATATACCTGACATCAACTCTAATGATATCAAAGATGGCATCACAAATAAAATTATTAGCATGTTGAAGAAGATTAATAATGCTATGAGAATTATGATCTGTTACTTGTTGCGCTAAAGCTTCTAACCAAAAAGTTGAAGCTGCAGCAACATCCGCTAAAGATATAGCAGGTCTAAGAAGATTACCTGAACACAAATAAGCTTTTCTTAGAAAGGATTAAATTTTCCTATCTAAAGGATCCTTAAAGGAAGTACTATCTGCCGTAGGAATAGTAGTACGCTTAGCAAGAGTAGAGACAGCCCCATCAACCTTAGGGATTTTGTCCCAAAACTCTAATCTGTCAGATGGCACAGGATATAATTGCTTAAAACGTTTAGAAGGAGTAAATGAATTACCCAAATTATTCCATTCCCTGGAAATTACTTCAGCAATAGCATCAGGGACAGGAAAAACTTCTGGAATAACTACAGGAGATTTAAAAACCTTATTTAAACGTTTAGATTTAGTATCAAGAGGACCAGAATCCTCTATTTCTAACGCAATTAGGACTTCTTTAAGTAAAGAACGAATAAATTCCATTTTAAATAAATATGAAGATTTATCAGCATCAACCTCTGAGACAGAATCCTATGAACCAGAAGAACCATTATCAGAATCAGAATGATGATGTTCATTTAAAAATTCATCTGAAAAATGAGAAGTTTTAAAAGACTTTTTACGTTTACTAGAAGGAGGAATAACAGACATAGCCTTCTTAATGGATTTAGAAACAAAATCTCTTATGTTAACAGGAACACTCTGAGTATTAGATGTTGACGGAACAGCAACAGGTAATGTAACATTACTAAAGGAAATATTATCTGCATTAAGAAGTTTGTCATGACAATCAGTACAAACAACAGCTGGAGGAACAGATACCACAAGTTTACAGCAGATACACTTAGCTTTGGTAGATCCAGCACCAGTGAGCGATTTTCCAGAAGTATCATCTGACTCAGTGTCAACGTGGGACATCTTGCAATATGTAATAGAAAAAACAACATATAAAGCAAAATTGATCAAATTCCTTAAATTACAGTTTCAGGAATGGGAAAAAATGCCAGTGAACAAGCTTCTAGCAACCAGAAGCAATAAATAATGAGACTTAAATAATGTGGAGACAATAATGACGCCCATATTTTTTTATAAAAAAAAAATGACGCCACATCCGGAACGCCAACACTTTTGGCGCAAAAAAACGTCAAAAATGACGCAACTTCCGGCGACACGTATGACGCCGGAAACAGAAAATTTTTGCGCCAAAAAAGTCAGCGCCAAGAATGACGCAATAAAATGAAGCATTTTCAGCCCCCGCGAGCCTAACAGCCCACAGGGAAAAAAGTCAAATTTTAAGGTAAGAAAAAATTGATTTATTCATATGCATTATCCCAAATATGAAACTGACTGTCTGAAATAAGGAACGTCGAACATCCTGAGTCAAAGCAAATAAATGTTTGAATACATATATTTAGAACTTTATAAAAAAAAAACAGAATTTATGCTTACCTGATAAACTACTTTCTCCAACGGTTGTGTCCGGTCCACGGCGTCATCCTTACTTGTGGGATATTCTCCTCCCCAACAGGAAATGGCAAAGAGTCCCAGCAAAGCTGGTCACACGATCCCTCCTAGGCTCCGCCCACCCCAGTCATTCGACCGACGGACAGGAGGAAATATATATAGGAGAAAACCATATGATACCGTGGTGACTGTAGTTAGAGAAAATAATTAATCATACCTGATTAAAAAACCAGGGCGGGCCGTGGACCGGACACACCGTTGGAGAAAGTAATTTATCAGGTAAGCATAAATTCTGTTTTCTCCAACATTGGTGTGTCCGGTCCAAGGCGTCATCCTTACTTGTGGGAACCAATACCAAAGCTTTAGGACACGGATGAAGGGAGGGAGCAAATCAGGTCACCTAAATGGAAGGCACCACGGCTTGCAAAACCTTTCTCCCAAAAATAGCCTCCGAAGAAGCAAAAGTATCAAATTTGTAAAATTTGGCAAAAGTGTGCAGTGAAGACCAAGTCGCTGCCTTACATATCTGGTCAACAGAAGCCTCGTTCTTGAAGGCCCATGTGGAAGCCACAGCCCTAGTGGAGTGAGCTGTGATTTCTTTCAGGAGGCTGCCGTCCGGCAGTCTCATAAGCCAATCGGATTAATGCTTTTAAGCCAAAAGGAAAGAGAGGTAGAAGTCGCTTTTTGACCTCTCCTTTTACCAGAATAAACAACAAACAAGGAAGATGTTTGTCTGAAATCTTTAGTAGCCTCTAAAATAGAATTTTAGAGCACGGACTACGTCCAAATTGTGTAACAAACGTTCCTTCTTTGAAACTGGATTCGGACACAAAGAAGGTACAACTATCTCCTGGTTAATATTTTTGTTGGAAACAACTTTCGGAAGAAAACCAGGCTTAGTACGCAAAACCACCTTATCTGCATGGAACACCAGATAGGGCGGAGAACACTGCAGAGCAGATAACTCTGAAACTCTTCTAGCAGAAGAAATTGCAACCAAAAACAAAACTTTCCAAGATAATAACTTAATATCTACGGAATGTAAGGGTTCAAACGGAACCCCTTGAAGAACTGAAAGAACTAGATTTAGACTCCAGGGAGGAGTCAAAGGTCTGTAAACAGGCTTGATCCTAACCAGAGCCTGAACAAATGCTTGAACATCTGGCACAGCTGCCAGTCTTTTGTGAAGTAAAACAGATAAAGCAGAGATCTGTCCCTTCAGAGAACTTGCAGATAATCCTTTCTCCCAAACCTTCTTGTAGAAAGGATAGAATCTTAGGAATTTTTATCTTGTTCCATGGGAATCCTTTAGATTCACACCAACAGATATATTTTTCCATATTTATGGTAAATTTTTCTAGTTACAGGCTTTCTAGCCTGAATCAGAGTATCTATTACAGAATCTGAAAACCCACGCTTTGATAAAATCAAGCGTTCAATCTCCAAGCCGTCAGTTGGAGGGAAACCAGATTTGGATGTTCGAATGGACCCTGAACAAGAAGGTCCTGTCTCAAAGGTAGCTTCCATGGTGGAGCCGATGACATATTCACCAGGTCTGCATACCAAGTCCTGCGTGGCCACGCAGGAGCTATCAAGATCACCGAGACCCACTCCGGATTGATCCTGGCTACCAGCCTGGGGATGAGAGGAAACGGTGGGAATACATAAGCTAGGTTGAAGGTCCAAGGTGCTACTAGTGCATCTACTAGGGTCGCCTTGGGATCCCTGGATCTGGACCCGTAGCAAGGAACCTTGAAGTTCTGACGAGACGCCATCAGATCCATGTCTGGAATGTCCCATAATTGAGTTATTTGGGCAAAGATTTCCGGATGGAGTTCCCACTCCCCCGGATGGAATGTCTGACGACTCAGAAAATCCGCTTCCCAATTTTCCACTCCTGGGATGTGGATCGCAGACAAGTGGCAGGAGTGATCCTCCGCCCATTGAATTATCTTGGTCACTTCTTTCATCGCCAGGGAAGTCCTTGTTCCCCCCTGATGATTGATATATGCAACGGTCGTCATGTTGTCTGACTGAAACCTTATGAATTTGGCCTTTGCTAGTTGAGGCCAAGCTCTGAGAGCATTGAATATCGCTCTCAGTTCCAGAATGTTTATCGGGAGAACAGACTCTTCCCGAGACCATAGACCCTGAGCTTTCAGGGATTCCAGACCGCGCCCCAGCCCACTAGGCTGGCGTTGGTCGTGACAATGACCCACTCTGGTCTGCGGAAGCTCATTCCCTGTGACAGATTGTCCAGGGTCAGCCACCAACGGAGTGAATCTCGGTCTTTTGATCTACTTGAATCGTCGGAGACAAGTCTGTATAATCCCCATTCCACTGTCTGAGCATGCACAGTTGTAATGGTCTTAGATGAATTCGTGCAAAAGGAACTATGTCCATTGTTGCAACCATCAATCCTATTACATCCATGCACTGCGCTATGGAAGGACGAGGAACAGAATGAAGTACTTGACAAGAGCTTAGAAGTTTTGATTTTCTGACCTCTGTCAGAAAAATCCTCATTTCTAAGGAATCTATTATTGTTCCCAAGAAGGGAACTCTTGTTGACGGGGACAGAGAACTTTTTTCTTTGTTCACCTTCCATTCGTGAGATCTGAGAAAGGCTAGGACGATGTCCGTATGAGCCTTTGCTTTTGACAGGGACGACGCTTGAATCAGGATGTCGTCCAAGTAAGGTACTACTGCAATGCCCCTTGGTCTTAGAACCGCTAGAAGGGACCCTAGTACCTTTGTGAAAATCCTTGGAGCAGTGGCTAATCCAAATGGAAGTGCCACAAACTGGTAATGCTTGTCCAGAAAAGCGAACCTTAGGAACTGATGATGTTCCTTGTGGATAGGAATATGTAGGTACGCATCCTTTAAATCCACGGTAGTCATAAATTGATTTTCCTGGATAGTAGGTAGGATCGTTCGAATAGTTTCCATTTTGAACAATGGTACCCTGAGAAATTTGTTTAGGATCTTTAGATCCAAAATTGGTCTGAATGTTCCCTCTTTTTTGGGAACTATGAACAGATTGGAATAAAATCCCATTCCTTGTTCTCTTATTGGAACTGGATGTATCACTCCCATCTTTAACAGGTCTTCTACACAATGTAAGAATGCCTGTCTCTTTATTTCGTTTGAAGATAATTGAGACCTGTGGAACCTTCCCCTTGGGCGTAGTTCCTTGAATTCCAGGAGATAACCTTGAGAAACTATTTCTAGTGCCCAAGGATCCTGAACATCTCTTGCCCAAGCCTGAGCAAAGAGAGAAAGTCTGCCCCCCACTAGATCCGGTCCCGGATCGGGGGCTATCCCTTCATGCTGTTTTGGTAGCAGTGGTAGGCTTCTTGGCCTGCTTACCCTTGTTCCAGCCTTGCATTGGTTTCCAGGCTGGTTTGGGTTGTGAAGTATTACCCTCTTGCTTAGAGGATACAGAATTAGAGACTGGTCCGTTTCAGCGAAAGGGACGAAAATTAGGCTTATTATTAGCCTTAAAAGACCTATCCTGTGGGAGGGCGTGGCCTTTTCCCCCAGTGATGTCTGAAATAATCTCTTTCAAATCAGGTCCAAATAATGTTTTACCTTTGAAAGGAATGTTAAGCAATTTTGTCTTGGAAGACACATCCGCTGACCAAGACTTTAGCCAAAGCACTCTGCGCGCCACGACAGCAAACCCTGAATTTTTCGCCGCTAATCTAGCTAATTGCAAAGCGGCATCTAAAACAAAAGAGTTAGCCAATTTAAGTGCTTGAACTCTGTCCATAACCTCCTCATACGAAGATTCTTTACTGAGCGATTTTTCTAGTTCCTCGAACCAGAAACACGCTGCCGTAGTGACAGGAACAATGCATGAAATTGGTTGTAGAAGGTAACCTTGCTGTACAAAAATCTTTTTAAGCAAACCCTCTAATTTCTTATCCATAGGATCTTTGAAAGCACAACTATCTTCGATAGGAATAGTAGTGCATTTGTTTAGAGTAGAAAACCGCCCCCCTCGACCTTGGGGACTGTCTGCCATAAGTCCTTTCTGGGGTCGACTATAGGAAATAATTTCTTAAATATAGGGGGGGGGGGGGCAAAAGGTATGCCGGGCCTTTCCCACACTTTATTTACTATGTCCGCCACCCGCTTGGGTATAGGAAAAGCGTCGGGGGGCACCCGGAACCTCTAGGAACTTGTCCATCTTACATAATTTCTCTGGAATGACCAAATTGTCACAATCATCCAGAGTAGATAACACCTCCTTAAGCAGTGCGCGGAGATGTTCTAATTTAAATTTCACAACATCAGGTTGATGAGAAATTTTTCCTGAATCTGAAATTTCTCCATCAGACAAAACCTCCCTCATGGCCCCTTGAGATTGGTGTGAGGGTATGTCAGAACAGTTATCATCAGCGTCCTCTTGCTCTTCAGTGTTTAAAACAGAGCAATTGCGCTTTCTCTGATAAGTAGGCATTTTGGATAAAAGATTTGCTATGGAGTTATCCATTACAGCCGTTAATTGTTGCATGGTAATAAGTATTGGCGCACTAGATGTACTAGGGGCCTCCTGTGTGGGCATAACTGGTGTAGACACAGTAGGGGATGATGTAGTATCATGTTTACTCCCCTCATTTGAGGAATCATCTTGGGCAATATCATTATCTGTTGCATTACTGTCCTTACTTTGTTTGGACACTATGGCACAATTATCACATAAATTAAAATGGGGAGACACAATGGCTTTCATACATATAGAACATAGCTTATCTGATGGTACAGACATGTTAAACAGGCTTAAACTTGTCAACAAAGCACAAAAAACGTTTTAAAATAAAACCGTTACTGTCGCTTTAAATTTCAAACTGAAAACACTATTACTGAATATGTGAAAAAGTATGAAGGAATTGTTCAAAATTCACCAAAATTTCACCACAGTGTCTTAAAGCATTAAAAGTATTGCACACCAAATTTCAGAGCTTTAACCCTTAAATTAACGGAACCGGAGCCGTTTTTACATTTAACCCCTATACAGTCCCAGAATGAGGCTCTGTCTATAACTAGAAAGGCCCCCATCTGAAAAAGGTGTCCAACACAGTGCCTGCCGTTTTTCTAAACGTTCCCCAAGATTATAATACCAATAATTAGTTAGAATCTGCATAATATGCCTAGTAAAGCAATTGTTTTAGCCCAGAAAAATGTCTACCAGTTTTTAAGCCCTTTTTGAAGCCCTTTATTCTTTTATGTTTAACTAAGAAAATGGCTTACCGGTCCCCATGAGGGGAAATGACAGCCTTCCAGCATTACATGGTCTTGTTAGAAAACATAATTTATGCTTACCTGATAAATTCCTTTCTTCTGTTGTGTGATCAGTCCACGGGTCATCATTACTTCTGGGATATTATCTGCTCCCCTACAGGAAGTGCAAGAGGATTCACCCAGCAGAGTTGCTATATAGCTCCTCCCCTCTACGTCACCTCCAGTCATTCGACCAAAGACCAACGAGAAAGGAGAAGCCAAGGGTGTAGTGGTGACTGAATTATAATTTAAAAAAATATTTACCTGCCTTAAAAAACAGGGCGGGCCGTGGACTGATCACACAACAGAAGAAAGGAATTTATCAGGTAAGCATAAATTATGTTTTCTTCTGTTATGTGTGATCAGTCCACGGGTCATCATTACTTCTGGGATACCAATACCAAAGCAAAAGTACACGGATGACGGGAGGGATAGGCAGGCTCATTATACAGAAGGAACCACTGCCTGAAGAACCTTTCTCCCAAAAATAGCCTCCGAAGAAGCAAAAATGTCAAATTTGTAAAATTTGGAAAAAGTATGAAGCGAAGACCAAGTTGCAGCCTTGCAAATCTGTTCAACAGAGGCCTCATTCTTAAAGGCCCAAGTGGAAGCCACAGCTCTAGTGGAATGAGCTGTAATTCTTTCAGGAGGCTGCTGTCCAGCAGTCTCATAGGCTAAACGTATTATGCTACGAAGCCAAAAAGAGAGAGAGGTAGCAGAAGCTTTTTGACCTCTCCTCTGTCCAGAATAAACGACAAACAGGGAAGAAGTTTGGCGAAAATCTTTAGTTGCCTGCAAGTAGAACTTGAGGGCACGAACTACATCCAGATTGTGTAGAAGACGTTCCTTCTTTGAAGAAGGATTTGGACACAAGGATGGAACAACAATCTCTTGATTGATATTCCTGTTAGAGGACAACCTTAGGTAAGAAACCAGGTTTAGTACGCAGAACTACCTTGTCTGAGTGAAAGATCAGATAAGGAGAATCACAATGTAGGGCTGATAACTCAGAGACTCTTCGAGCCGAGGAAATAGCCATTAAAAATAGAACTTTCCAAGATAACAATTTTATATCAATGGAATGAAGGGGTTCAATCGGAACACCCTGTAAAACGTTAAGAACTAAGTTTAAACTCCATGGCGGAGCAACAGTTTTAAACACAGGCTTGATCCTAGCTAAAGCCTGACAAAAGGCCTGGATGTCTGAATTTTCTGACAGACGCCTGTGTAACAAGATGGACAGAGCTGAGATCTGTCCCTTTAATGAGCTAGCCGATAAACCCTTTTCTAAACCTTCTTGTAGAAAAGACAATATCCTAGGAATCCTAACCTTACTCCAGGAGTAATCTTTGGATTCACACCAGTATAGGTATTTACGCCATATTTTATGGTAAATCTTTCTGGTAACAGGCTTCCTAGCCTGTATCAGGGTATCAATAACCGACTCAGAAAAACCACGTTTTGATAAAATCAAGCGTTCAATTTCCAAGCAGTCAGCTTTCAGAGAAGTTAGACTTTGATGTTTGAATGGACCCTGAATCAGAAGGTCCTGTCTTAGAGGTAGAGACCAAGGCGGACAGGATGACATGTCCACTAGATCTGCATACCAAGTCCTGCGCGGCCATGCAGGCGCTATTAGAATCACTGATGCTCTCTCCTGTTTGATTTTGGCAATCAATCGAGGAAGCAGTGGGAAGGGTGGAAACACATAAGCCATCCTGAAGTTCCAAGGTGCTGTCAAAGCATCTATCAGAACCGCTCCCGGATCCCTGGATCTGGATCCGTAGCGAGGAAGTTTGGCGTTCTGGCGAGACGCCATGAGATCTATCTCTGGTTTGCCCCAACGTCGAAGTATTTGGGCAAAGACCTCCGGATGAAGTTCCCACTCCCCCGGATGAAGAGTCTGGCGACTCAAGAAATCCGCCTCCCAGTTCTCCACTCCCGGGATGTGGATTGCTGACAGGTGGCAAGAGTGAGACTCTGCCCAGCGAATTATCTTTGATACTTCTATCATTGCTAGGGAGCTTCTTGTCCCTCCCTGATGGTTGATGTAAGCTACAGTCGTGATGTTGTCCGACTGAAACCTGATGAACCCCCGAGTCTTTAACTGGGGCCAAGCTAGAAGGGCATTGAGAACTGCTCTCAATTCCAGAATGTTTATTGGCAGGAGACTTTCCTCCTGACTCCATTGTCCCTGAGCCTTCAGAGAATTCCAGACAGCGCCCCAACCTAGAAGGCTGGCGTCTGTTGTTACAATTGTCCAGTCCGGCCTGCTGAACGGCATCCCCCTTTGACAGATGTGGCCGAGAAAGCCACCATAGAAGAGAGTTTCTGGTCTCTTGATCCAGATTCAGAGTGGGGGACAAATCTGAGTAATCCCCATTCCACTGACTCAGCATGCACAATTGCAGCGGTCTGAGATGTAGGCGTGCAAAGGGTACTATGTCCATTGCTGCTACCATTAAGCCGATCACCTCCATGCATTGAGCTACTGACGGGAGTTGAAAGGAATGAAGGACACGGCATGCATTTAGAAGCTTTGTTAATCTGTCTTCTGTCAGATAAATCTTCATTTCTACAGAATCTATAAGAGTCCCCAAGAATGGAACTCTTGTGAGAGGCAAGAGAGAACTCTTCTTTTCGTTCACTTTCCATCCATGCGACCTTAGAAATGCCAGAACTAACTCTGTATGAGACTTGGCAGTTTGAAAGCTTGAAGCTTGTATCAGAATGTCGTCTAGGTACGGAGCTACCGAAATTCCTCGCGGTCTCAGAACCGCTAGAAGGGCACCCAGAACCTTTGTGAAGATTCTTGGAGCCGTAGCCAATCCGAATGGAAGGGCTACAAACTGGTAATGCCTGTCTAAGAAGGCAAACCTTAGATACCGGTAATGATCTTTGTGAATCGGTATGTGAAGGTAAGCATCCTTTAAATCCACTGTGGTCATGTACTGACCCTTTTGGATCATGGGTAAGATTGTCCGAATAGTTTCCATTTTGAACGATGGAACTCTTAGGAATTTGTTTAGGATCTTTAAATCCAAGATTGGCCTGAAAGTTCCCTCTTTTTTGGGAACCACAAACAGGTTTGAGTAAAACCCTTGTCCTTGTTCCGACCGCGGAACCGGATGGATCACTCCCATTAATAATAGATCTTGTACACAGCGTAGAAACGCGTCTTTCTTTATTTGGTTTGTTGATAACCTTGACAGATGAAATCTCCCTCTTGGGGGAGATAATTTGAAGTCTAGAAGGTATCCCTGAGATATGATCTCTAGCGCCCAGGGATCCTGGACATCTCTTGCCCAAGCCTGGGCGAAGAGAGAGGAGTCTGCCCCCCACTAGATCCGGTCCCGGATCGGGGGCCCTCGGTTCATGCTGTCTTAGGGGCAGCAGCAGGTTTTCTGGCCTGCTTGCCCTTATTCCAGGACTGGTTAGGTTTCCAGCCTTGTCTGTAACGAGCAACAGCTCCTTCCTGTTTTGGTGCAGTGGAAGTTGATGCTGCACCTGCTTTGAAATTCCGAAAGGGACGAAAATTAGACTGTCTAGCCTTAGCTTTGGCTTTGTCTTGAGGTAGAGCGTGGCCCTTACCTCCTGTAATGTCAGCGATAATTTCTTTCAAACCGGGCCCAAATAAAGTTTGCCCCTTGAAAGGTATATTAAGTAATTTGGACTTAGAAGTTACATCAGCCGACCAGGATTTTAGCCACAGCGCCCTACGTGCCTGAATGGCGAATCCTGAATTCTTAGCCGTAAGTTTGGTTAAATGTACTACGGCCTCCGAAATGAATGAATTAGCTAGTTTAAGGACTCTAAGCCTGTCCGTAATGTCGTCCAGCGTAGCGGAACTAAGGTTCTCTTCCAGAGACTCAATCCAAAATGCTGCCGCCGCCGTAATCGGCGCGATGCATGCAAGGGGTTGCAATATAAAACCTTGTTGAACAAACATTTTCTTAAGGTAACCCTCTAATTTTTTATCCATAGGATCTGAAAAAGCACAGCTATCCTCCACCGGGATAGTGGTGCGCTTAGCTAAAATAGAAACTGCTCCCTCCACCTTAGGGACCGTTTGCCATAAGTCCCGTGTGGTGGCGTCTATTGGAAACATCTTTCTAAATATAGGAGGGGGTGAGAACGGCACACCGGGTCTATCCCACTCCTTAGTAACAATTTCAGTTAATCTCTTAGGTATAGGAAAAACGACAGTACTCGCCGGTACCGCAAAGTATTTATCCAACCTACACATTTTCTCTGGTATTGCAACAGTGTTACAATCGTTAAGAGCCGCTAAGACCTCCCCTAGTAATACACGGAGGTTTTCCAATTTAAATTTAAAATTTGAAATATCTGAATCCAATCTGCTTGGATCAGAACCGTCACCTACAGAATGAAGCTCTCCGTCCTCATGCTCTGCAAGCTGTGACGCAGTATCAGACATGGCCCTAGGATTATCAGCGCACTCTGTTCTCACCCCAGAGTGATCACGCTTGCCTCTTAGTTCTGGTAACTTAGCCAAAACTTCAGTCATAACAGTAGCCATATCTTGTAATGTTATCTGTAATGGCTGCCCAGATGTACTAGGCGCCATAATATCACGCACCTCCCGGGCGGGAGACGCAGGTACTGACACGTGAGGCGAGTTAGACGGCATAACTCTCCCCTCGCTGTTTGGTGAAATTTGTTCAATTTGTACAGATTGGCTTTTATTTAAAGTAGCATCAATACAGTTAGTACATAAATTTCTATTGGGCTCCACCTTGGCATTGGAACAAATGACACAGGTATCTTCCTCTGAATCAGACATGTTTAACACACTAGCAATAAACATGCAACTTGGTTACAATCTTATTTAACAAAAACGCACTGTGCCTCAAAGAAGCACTAAACGATTAAATGACAGTTGAAATAATGAACTGAAAAACAGTTATAGCATCACTCTTTAAAAACAACACAACTTGTTAGCAAAGGTTTGTTCCCATTAGTAAAGTAACACTAATTAAATTTTAAACATAAAAATCACAGAGCAACGTTTTAAAACACAGTCACTACATAAGTCTCACAGCTCTGCTGAGAGAATCTACCTCCCTTCAAAAGAAGTTTGAAGACCCCTGAGTTCTGTTAGAGATGAACCGGATCATGCAGAAAATACAAGAGAAACTGACTGGAAATTTTTGATGCGTAGCAAAGAGCGCCAAAAACGGCCCCTCCCCCCTCACACACAGCAGTGAGAGAGAAACGAAACTGTCATAATCAAAACAAGCAAACTGCCAAGTGGAAAAATAATGCCCAAATATTTATTCACTCAGTACCTCAGAAATGCAAACGATTCTACATTCCAGCAAAAACGTTTAACATGAATTAAATACCTATTAAAAGGTTTAATGTACTTTTACAGAGTAATTCCGGTGAAATACCATCCCCAGAATACTGAAGTGTAGAGTATACATACATGTCATTATAACGGTATGGCAGGATTTTCTCATCAATTCCATTCAGAAAATAAAAACTGCTACATACCTCAATGCAGATTCAACTGCCCGCTGTCCCCTGATCTGAAGCTTTTACCTCCCTCAGATGGCCGAGAAACAGCAATATGATCTTAACTACTCCGGTTAAAATCATAAGAAAAACTCTGGTAGATTCTTCTTCAAACTCTGCCAGAGAAGTAATAACACGCTCCGGTGCTATTGTAAAATAACAAACTTTTGATTGAAGTTATAAAAACTAAGTATAATCACCATAGTCCTCTCACACCTCCTATCTAGTCTTTGGGTGCAAGAGAATGACTGGAGGTGACGTAGAGGGGAGGAGCTATATAGCAACTCTGCTGGGTGAATCCTCTTGCACTTCCTGTAGGGGAGCAGATAATATCCCAGAAGTAATGATGACCCGTGGACTGATCACACATAACAGAAGAAATATGGCTAGTCATACCTTAAGCAGAAAAGACTGCTAACTGTTTCCCCCAACTGAAGTTACTTCATCTCAACAGTCCCTGTGTGGAAACAGCAATCGATTTTAGTTACTGTCTGCTAAAATCATCTTCCTCTTACAAACAGAAATCTTCATCCTTTTCTGTTTCAGAGTAAATAGTACATACCAGCACTATTTTAAAATAACAAACACTTGATAGAAGAATAAAACTACATTTAAACACCAAAAAACTCTTAACCATCTCCGTGGAGATGTTGCCTGTGCAACGGCAAAGAGAATGACTGGGGTGGGCGGAGCCTAGGAGGGATCGTGTGACCAGCTTTGCTGGGACTCTTTGCCATTTCCTGTTGGGGAGGAGAATATCCCACAAGTAAGGATGACTCTGTGGACCGGACACACCAATGTTGGAGAAAAGTGCCCAACCATAGCTTAGAGTGTCACAGAAAATAAGACTTACTTACCCCAGGACACTCATCTACATGTTGTAGAAAGCCAAACCAGTACTGAAACGAAAATCAGTAGAGGTAATGGTATATATAAGAGTATATCGTCGATCTGAAAAGGGAGGTAAGAGATGAATCTCTACGACCGATAACAGAGAACCTATGAAATAGACCCCGTAGAAGGAGATCATTGAATTCAAATAGGCAATACTCTCCTCACATCCCTCTGACATTCACTGCACGCTGAGAGGAAAACCGGGCTCCAACCTGCTGCGGAGCGCATATCAACGTAGAATCTAGCACAAACTTACTTCACCACCTCCATAGGAGGCAAAGTTTGTAAAACGGAATTGTGGGTGTGGTGAGGGGTGTATTTATAGGCATTTTGAGGTTTGGGAAACGTTGCCCCTCCTGGTAGGATTGTATATCCCATACGTCACTAGCTCATTGACTCTTGCCAATTACATGAAAGAAAATTGTAAGCTGCATAATAATGTTCCTTCATATCTGAGAATTTTGCAATGAATGATGCAGCTTTATTTTGTCAAATTATTACATGGTTTAAGGTTTGCTTTCACTGATTTCCCTGTCTCCCAGGATCCTTGCTAACCAATCACAAACTAATACACATATACAGGATTTGAGCATGAATTGTTTGCACATGTGCAGTTAAAGAAAGTGATATGGGTAGCTCTGCCCTCTTCTCTTCCCTTAAGGTGGTTTAACGGTTTCAGCCTAGTTAATAAATAATGTAACCATATAACAAAAAATATAGAGATTTATATGTATATAATGTTGACACCCAAACTACCTAGCAAACCACTGCTATTGCAAGGAATGCTTTTCCTATCAAGATTGTTGATTCAAAATTGATAATCCATCAACAATGAAACCGCAAATTTTTCTTTCAACTTTCTAATTTACTTTTTATCAAACTTGCTTAATTCTCTTTGTATCTTTTGTTGAGGGAGCAGCAATGCACAAGTAGGAGCTAGCTGAACACATTGGGGGAGCCAATAACAAAAAGGCATATATGTGCAGCTACCATACAGTAGATAGCGGCCAGTTGTGCATTGTTGCTCTTAAGCCTACCTAGGTATGCTTTTCAACTAAGGATACTAACAAAATGACGCAAATTAGATAATAGAAGTCAATTTGAAAGTTGCTCTATCCCACTGGTTTTCAAACTTGTCCCCAGGCCTCCCCAACAGTCCATATTTTCAGGATTTATTTGGATGAGAGCAGGTAAAATAACCATGTTTACTAATCAGCTGATTATTTCACCTGGGCTCGAGTTCAGATGTCCTCAAAATCTGGCCTGTTAGGGAGGACAGGTTTGCAAACTACTGCTCTATCTGAACCATGGTTTCATGGCCCTTTAAGAGAGCAAATGAGTAGCGAGACAATGTGGGGGGAGGACACTAGATCAGAGAGCTTGTAGATAATATTAACCTGGGAAGGGTATTACAAACACAATTTTCTCATGTATTTTACAGCAAAATAAATAATGAATATATATTACAATATGGTTATACTTTCAATAATGAAACATTTTGTATTTACTTTAATGGCCCTTTAATATTACAACCTCAAAGTGTTTACTGTTCCTTTTAGGACTGATTGATCCCGACGTAAAAGCAGAAATCTCATTGCTTTAATGGTGGACAGTGATGTAACCCAAGCATAAAAACAAAAACAACATTTCAGTACAGGAACCATTTTATAAAAGAAAGAAATACATTCCCTTTAAATTACCACCTGAAAATGGGTAGAAATTAAATCTGTGGTTCATTAGTATAAGGAGCAGCCTGTAGAGTTCTTTGAATTTCTACTTCCTCCAAATGGACATGGAACTACTTACCCAAGAGTAATAAATGTGGTGTCATGTAAAAATAAAAGATCCAATTTCTACACATTTCTGCTTTAATCTGTTCAGTAAAATAAAGTGGAATTTGAGAATTTGGAAACTGAAGTCAAAATATGGCACTGGAAAAAAAACCCCCACAAGGATGCAAAGGAATACATATCCTTTTAATTTTTGATTATTTATACATATGTTCAACCAATTTTAGACACGAAACAAAAATCCTCCCCCCCCCCAAAAAAAAAAAAAAAAAAAAAATGGGAGAGAGAAAAGGCATTATAGTTGGTCAAGAAAAATAACTAACGTTGACATCAAAGCCAAAACCTATCCAGAGTGCTGTGGTTACACTATTCAAAATGTAACAGAAGAATGTCAGCAAATCTATAAAAAGGAAAACCTAGACATATCAAAAACAGGTTTAACCACAAACATACATACATGAAGATTAGAATTATATACACTAGACCATGGTAAAAAAATGTACTATTGTGAGCCCCGTTATACTGGTAAAATCCAATATTTCTTCTGATGTTGTTCCTCAAATATATTTTTTTATAAAATCATCCAGTTCATTGTCTACACCAGTGTTCCTTGATTCCAGTCCTAGTGACCCATAACAGGCCAGATTTCCATGATATCTGAAATAGAGCGCATTTGAAATAATCAGCTGATGGGTGAAATAAGCTAAGTAACCATCATTACTTATCTACTGATTATTACATCTCATCACATATGAAAATCTGGTCAGTTAGGAGTCCAAAGCACTGGAATTGAGAAACACTGGTCTACACAAGTGTTATGCCCTTCATGAACTTCATCACAAGCAGGGTGGTCTCCATAACGGCACATTCAGTCTTCATGAGGATATAAAGTCACAAGACCACAAAATCCAGGTACAGTGTCTGTTACTGATTGTAATGACATCAATGTCAGATCCCAAGGTCACACCTCATGGGATATTGGAGGTTGCAGAGTCTAGAGGCAGCCAGTGACAGTCCATAAGATCATCATAAAGCTCTTCGCTCTGTTTCATAAATTGTTTATTGGCTTCTTGTACATCCAACCGCAACATAGGATCTGTGGGGGAAAAATTGTAAAAGATAGCAGTGACTGACCATTCATATATAAATCTGAGACAGCCCTAGAATGAAGTCAAGTCATTTAGAAACCTAACTACATGAAGTCCTTGATACAAACGTAAACTGCCTTAGGTACAAAACAAATGTATATATGTATATATATAATAACTCATTGTGTAGTTCATTAACAAATCTAGACAGGCCAGAAATAGACATGTTAATGAACTACACAATGAGTTATTTTCTCTATATTTTGTGCGTAGTGGAGGATTTTAAACTCACATTTTACCTACCCCTAATTTTAAATGTTGTTTGTATATATCCCTTTAACCCCTTGCGCCAAATGGATGTAGGTACTATGTCACACAGAACTTTGCCCAGCATACTACCTACGTCCAACGCAGACAGTGGGAGCCGCAACCAGGGGGCAGAAGGCATCTGCCTTTATATGGTAAGGGAGTCACTGCCTGTATCAAATACTGCCGTGGTTTGTAGGGATGGGATCGGAGCAGATGGGCAGTGATTATGGCTAGTGGGAGGAATGGGGCTGCAGTGACACTCTTGCCTGTAGAACAGTAAGAAAGATACAAACAAGGTTTACCATAACAGCTAATCTTCAAAAGGCTAAAGGATGGGAAATCCTACTACTACTACTGAGTGAAGAACTTGGTTACTAGGGAAGTTTTTGCAAGAGGTGGACAGTCCAGACAGCAAAAAACAGTTCCAATTACAGATTATAATAATAAGTACATGGGTAGAATAGTCCTTTCGGATCAAATAATTAAATTGACACTGAACCTAAATTTTTTCTTTCGTGATTCAGATAGAGCATGCAATTTTAAGCAACTTTCTAATTTACTCCTATTATCAAATGTTCTTCATTCTCTTTGTATCTTTATATGAAATGCAAGAATGTAAGTTTAGATGCCGGCCCATTTCTGGTGAACACACTGTGTTGTTCTTGCTGATTGGTGGATAAATTCACCCAGCAACAAACAAGTGTTTTCCATGGTTCTGAACCAAAAAAATAGCTTGATGCCTTTTTCAAATAAAGAAAGCAAGAGAACGAAGAAAAATTGATAATCGGAGTGAATTCGAAAGTTGCTTAAAATTGCATGCTCTATCTGATTTACGAAAGAAAAAATTTGGGTTCAGTGTCCCTTTAAGCCATAATTTACTGCAAGGAAAACCAAAATTTGGTACAAAACAATGCAGTCCATTTGATTCAAATGACACTTTTTTTTTAATTGATTTGTACTGTACACATCAGCTGCAACATCTAACAAGGTCTCATTTCTAAATTAACAGTTAACCAAACTTTGTTTTGAAAATGTAGCAATTCCTACAATTTACAATGTAAGACTCTCTGGCAGACATTTTCCCAGGTCTCTTTAACCCTTCAGCAAATAAGAAACAGTCCCAAAAATGCTGTAGAGTTCGTTACAAAACGGGGGTGAGAAAATGCTCCTGTTAACACTGTTTCATGTCCTTCAAAACCTGGTCTGTGCCTCATAGACTGTTTTGAAATCTACCACACAGTTTGCAAATACTGGTGAAAAAACATAATTTATGCTTACCTGATAAATTCCTTTCTTCTGTAGTGTGATCAGTCCACGGGTCATCATTACTTCTGGGATATTACTCCTCCCCAACAGGAAGTGCAAGAGGATTCACCCAGCAGAGCTGCATATAGCTCCTCCCCTCTACGTCACTCCCAGTCATTCGACCAAGGACCAACGAGAAAGGAGAAACCAAGGGTGTAGTGGTGACTGGAGTATAATTTAAAAAATATTTACCTGCCTTAAAAAACAGGGCGGGCCGTGGACTGATCACACTACAGAAGAAAGGAATTTATCAGGTAAGCATAAATTATGTTTTCTTCTGTTAAGTGTGATCAGTCCACGGGTCATCATTACTTCTGGGATACCAATACCAAAGCAAAAGTACAACGGATGACGGAGGGATAGGCAGGCTCTTTATACAGAAGGAACCACTGCCTGAAGAACCTTTCTCCCAAAAATAGCCTCCGAGGAAGCAAAAGTGTCAAATTTGTAAAATTTGGAAAAAGTATGAAGCGAAGACCAAGTTGCAGCCTTGCAAATCTGTTCAACAGAGGCCTCATTCTTAAAGGCCCAAGTGGAAGCCACAGCTCTAGTAGAATGAGCTGTAATTCTTTCAGGAGGCTGCTGTCCAGCAGTCTCATAGGCTAAACGAATTATGCTACGAAGCCAAAAAGAAAGAGAGGTAGCAGAAGCCTTTTGACCTCTCCTCTGACCAGAGTAAACGACAAACAGGGAAGACGTTTGTCGAAATTCCTTAGTTGCCTGTAAGTAAAACTTTAGGGCACGAACTAAATCCAGATTGTGCAGAAGACGTTCCTTCTTCGAAGAAGGATTTGGACACAAAGAAGGAACAACAATCTCTTGATTGACATTCCTGTTAGTGACTACCTTAGGTAAGAACCCAGGTTTAGTGCGCAGAACTACCTTATCCGAATGAAAAATCAAATAAGGAGAATCACAATGTAAGGCTGATAACTCAGAGACTCTTCGAGCCGAGGAAAACAGAATTTATGTTTACCTGATAAATTACTTTCTCCAACGGTGTGTCCGGTCCACGGCGTCATCCTTACTTGTGGGATATTCTCCTCCCCAACAGGAAATGGCAAAGAGCCCAGCAAAGCTGGTCACATGATCCCTCCTAGGCTCCGCCTACCCCAGTCATTCGACCGACGTTAAGGAGGAATATTTGCATAGGAGAAACCATATGTTACCGTGGTGACTGTAGTTAAAGAAAATAAATTATCAGACCTGATTAAAAAAACCAGGGCGGGCCGTGGACCGGACACACCGTTGGAGAAAGTAATTTATCAGGTAAACATAAATTCTGTTTTCTCCAACATAGGTGTGTCCGGTCCACGGCGTCATCCTTACTTGTGGGAACCAATACCAAAGCTTTAGGACACGGATGAAGGGAGGGAGCAAATCAGGTCACCTAAATGGAAGGCACCACGGCTTGCAAAACCTTTCTCCCAAAAATAGCCTCAGAAGAAGCAAAAGTATCAAATTTGTAAAATTTAGAAAAAGTGTGCAGTGAAGACCAAGTCGCTGCCTTACATAACTGATCAACAGAAGCCCTCGTTCTTGAAGGCCCATGTGGAAGCCACAGCCCTAGTGGAGTGAGCTGTGATTCTTTCAGGAGGCTGCCGTCCGGCAGTCTCATAAGCCAATCGGATAATGCTTTTAATCCAGAAGGAGAGAGAGGTAGAAGTTGCTTTTTGACCTCTCCGTTTACCAGAATAAACAACAAACAAAGACAAAGTTTGTCTGAAATCCTTAGTAGCTGCTAAGTAAAATTTGAGAGCACGAACTACATCCAAGTTGTGCAACAAACGTTCCTTCTTTGAAACTGGATTAGGACACAAAGAAGGCACAACTATCTCCTGGTTAATGTTTTTGTTAGAAACAACTTTTGGAAGAAAACCAGGTTTAGTACGCAAAACCACCTTATCTGCATGGAACACCAGATAAGGAGAAGAACACTGCAGAGCAGATAATTCTGAAACTCTTCTAGCAGAAGAAATTGCAACCAAAAACAAAACTTTCCAAGATAATAACTTAATATCAACGGAATGTAAGGGTTCAAACGGAACCCCCTAAAGAACTGAAAGAACTAGGTTGAGACTCCAAGGAGGAGTCAAAATTTGTAAACAGGCTTGATTCTAACCAGAGCCTGAACAAAGGCTAGAACATCTGGCACAGCTGCCAGCTTTTTGTGAAGTAACACAGACAAGGCAGAAATCTGTCCCATCAAGGAACTTGCAGATAATCCTTTTTCCAATCCTTCTCGAAGGAAGGATAGACTCTTAGGAATCTTAACCTTGTCCCAAGGGAATCCTGCAGATTCACACCAACAGATATACCAAATTATGGGGTAATTTTTCTGGTTACAGGCTTTCAGGCCTGAACAAGAGTATTAATAACAGAATCTGAGAACCCTCGCTTTGATAAGATCAAGCGTTCAATCTCCAAGCAGTCAGCTGGAGTGGGTCGAACGGACCTAGAACAAGAAGGTCTCGTCTCAAAGGTAGCTTCCATGGTGGAGCCGATGACATATTCACCAGATCTGCATACCAAGTCCTGCGTGGCCACGCAGGAGTATCAAAATCACCGACGCCCTCTCCTGATTGATCCTGGCTACCAGCCTGGGGAGGAGAGGAAACGGCGGGAACTCATAAGCTAGTTTGAAGGTCCAAGGTGCTACTAGTGCATCACTAGAGCCGCCTTGGGATCCCTGGTATCTGTACCCGTAGAAAGGAACTCTGAAGTTCTGACGAGAGGCCATCAGATCCATGTCTGGGAATGCCCCACAGTTGATGTGACTTGGGCAAAGATTTCCGGATGGAGTTCCACTCCCCCGATGCAATGTCTGACGACTCAGAAAATCCGCTTCCCAATTTTCCACTCCTGGGATGTGGATTAGCAGACAGGTGGCAGGAGTGAGACTCCGCCCATAGAATGATTTTGGTCACTTCTTCCATCGCTAGGGAACTCCTTGTTCCCACCCTGATGGTTGATGTATGAACTTGGCCCTCGCTAGCTGAGGCCAAGCTTTGAGAGGCATTGAATATCGCTCTCAGTTCCAGAATATTTATCGGTAGAAGAGATTCTACCCGAGACCAAAGACCCTGAGCTTTCAGGATCCCCAGACCGCGCCCCAGCCCATCAGACTGGCGTCGGTCGTGGACAATGACCCACTCTGGTCTGCGGAAGGTCATCCCTTGTGACAGGTTGTCCAGGGACAGCCACCAACGGAATGAGTCTCTGGTCCTCTGATTTACTTGTATCTTCGAGACAAGTCTGAATAGTCCCCATTCCACTGACTGAGCATGAACAGTTGTAATGGTCTTAGATGAATGCGCACAAAAGGAACTATGTCCATTGCCGCTACCATCAAACCTATCACTTCCATGCACTGCGCTATGGAAGGAAGAGGAACGGAATGAAGTATCCGACAAGAGTCTAGAAGTTTTGTTTTTCTGGCTTCTGTCAGAAAAATCTCATTTCTAAGGAGTCTATTATAGTTCCCAAGAAGGGGAACCCTCGTTGACGGAGATAGAGAACTCTTTTCCACGTTCACTTTCCCTCCGTGAGATCTGAGAAAGGCCAGGGACAATGTCCGTGTGAGCCTTTACTTGAGAAGGGACGACGCTCGAATCAAAATGTCGTCCAAGTAAGGTACTACAGCAATGCCCCTTGGTCTTAGCACCGCCAGAAGGGGACCCTAGTACCTATGAGAAAATCCTAGGAGCAGTGGGCTAATCCGAAAGAAAACGCCACGAACTGGAAATGCTTGTCCAGGAATTCAAAACCTTAGGAACCGATGATGTTCCTTGTGGATAGGAATATGTAGATACGCATCCTTGAAATCCACCTTGGTCATGAATTGACCTTCCTGGATGGAAGGAAGGAGTGTTCGAATGGTTTCCATCTTGAACGATGGAACCTTGAGAAACTTGTTCAAGATCTTGAGATCTAAGATTGGTCTGAACGTTCCCCTCTTTTTGGGAACTATGAACAGATTGGAGTAGAACCCCATCCCTTGTTCTCCTAATGGAACAGGTTGAATCACTCCCATTTTTAGCAGGTCTTCTACCCAATGCAAGAATGCCTGTCTTCTTATGTGGTCTGAAGACAACTGAGACCTGTGGAACCTCCCCCTTGGAGGAAGCCCCTTGAACTCCAGAGAATAACCTTGGGAGACTATTTCTAGCGCCCAAGGATCCAGAACATCTCTTGCCCCAGCCTGAGCGAAGAGAGTGAGTCTGCCCCCCACCAGATCCGGTCCCGGATCGGGGGCCCGCATTTCATGCTGTCTTGGTAGCTGTGGCAGTTTCCTGGCCTGCTTTCCTTTGTTCCAGCCTTGCATAGGTCTCCAGGCTGGATTGGCTTGAGAAGTATTACCTTCCTGCTTAGAGGACGTAGCCCTTGGGGCTGATCCGTTTCTGCGAAAGGGACGAAACTTAGGTTTATTTTTGGTCTTGAAAAGACCTATCCTGAGGAAGGGCGTGGCCCTTGCCCCCAGTGATATCAGAGATAATCTCTTTCAAGTCAGGACCAAAGAGTGTTTTCCCCTTGAAAGGAATGTCAAGCAATTTGTTCTTGGAAGACGGCATCCGCTGCCCAAGATTTTAACCAAAGCGCTCTGCGCCACAATAGCAAACCCAGAATTTTTTCGCCTCTAACCTAGCCAATGCAAGGGTGGCGTCTAGGGTGAAAGAATTAGCCAATTTAAGAGCACGAATTCTGTCCATAATCTCCTCATAAGAAGAAGAATTACTAATAATCGCCTTTCCTAGCTCATCAAACTAGAAACACGCCGGCTGCAGTGACAGGGACAATGCATGCAATTGGTTGTAGAAGGAACCTTGCTGAACAAACATCTTTAGCAGACCTTCTAATTTTTTATCCATAGGATCTTGGAAAGCACAACTATCTTCTATGGGTATAGTGGCGCGCTTGTGTAGAGTAGAAACCGCCCCCTCGACCTTGGGGACTGTCTGCCATCAGTCCTTTCTGGGGTCGACTATAGGAAAACAATTTTATAAATATGGGGGGAGGTACTAAAGGTATACCGGGCCTGTCCCATTCTTTACTAACAATGTACGCCACCCGCTTGGATATTAGGAAAGCTTCGGGGGGCCCCGGGGCATCTAAGAACTTTTCCATTTTACATAGTGGTTCTGGAATGACCAGATAATCACAATCATCCAAATTGGATAACACCTCCTTAAGCAGAGCGCGGAGATGTTCCAACTTAAATTTAAAAGTAATCACATCAGGTTCAGCTTGTTGAGAAATGTTTTCCTGAATCTGAAATTTCTCCCTCAGACAAAACCTCCCTGGCCCCCTCAGACTGGTGTAGGGGCCCTTCAGAAACCATATCATCAGCGTTCTCATGCTCTACAGAATTTTCTAAAACAGAGCAGTCGCGCTTTCACTGATAAGTGGGCATATTGGCTAAAATGTTTTTGATAGAATTATCCATTACAGCCGTTAAATGTTGCATAGTAAGGAGTATTGGCGCACTAGATGTACTAGGGGCCTCCTGTATGGGCAAGACTGGTGTAGACGATAGGAGGGGATGATGCAGTACCATGCTTACTCCCCTCACTTGAGGAATCATCTTGGGCATCATTTTACTAATTTTTTTATGACATAAAATACATATAGTTAAATGAGAAGGAACCTTGGTTGTCCCCACAGTCAGAACACAATCTATCTGGTAGTTCAGACATGTTAAACAGGCATAAACTTGATAACAAAGCACAAAAAACGTTTTAAAATAAAACCGTTACTGTCACTTTAAATTTTAAACTAAACACACTTTATTACTGCAATTGCGAAAAAGTATGAAGAAATTGTTCAAATTCACCAAATTTCACCACAGTGTCTTAAAGCCTTAAAAGTATTGCACACCAAATTTGGAAGCTTTAACCCTTAAAATAACGGAACCGGAGCCGTTTTTATATTTAACCCCTTTACAGTCCCTGGAATCTGCTTTGCTGAGACCCAACCAAGCCCAAAGGGGGAATACGATACCAAATGATGCCTTCAGAAAGACTTTTCTATGTATCAGAGCTCCACACACATGCAGCTGCATGCCATGCTGTCCTCAAAACAAGTGCGCCATACCGGCGCGAAAATGAGGCTCTGACTATGATTAGGGAAAGCCCCTAAGAATAAGGTGTCTAAAACAGTGCCTGCCGATATAATCATATCAAAATACCCAGAATAAATGATTCCTCAAGGCTAAATATGTGTTAATAATGAATCGATTTAGCCCAGAAAAAGTCTACAGTCTTAATAAGCCCTTGTGAAGCCCTTATTTACTATCTTAATAAACATGGCTTACCGGATCCCATAGGGAAAATGACAGCTTCCAGCATTACATCGTCTTGTAGAATGTGTCATACCTCAAGCAGTAAGAGACTGCACACTGTTCCCCCAACTGAAGTTAATTGCTCTCAACAGTCCTGTGTGGAACAGCCATGGATTTTAGTTACGGTGCTAAAATCATTTTCCTCATACAAACAGAAATCTTCATCTCTTTTCTGTTTCTGAGTAAAATAGTACATACCAGCACTATTTTAAAATAACAAACTCTTGATTGAATAATAAAAACTACAGTTAACACTAAAAAACTCTAAGCCATCTCCGTGGAGATGTTTGCCTGTACAACGGCAAAGAGAATGACTGGGGTAGGCGGAGCTAGGAGGGATCATGTGACCAGCTTTGCTGGGCTCTTTGCCATTTCCTGTTGGGGAGGAGAATATCCCACAAGTAAGGATGACGCCGTGGACCGGACACACCTATGTTGGAGAAATAGCCATTAAAAATAGAACTTTCCAAGATAACAACTTTATATCAATGGAATGGAGGGGTTCAAACGGAACACCCTGTAAAACGTTAAGAACAAGGTTTAAACTCCATGGCGGAGCAACAGTTTTAACACAGGCTTAATCCTGGCCAAAGCCTGACAAAAAGCCTGAACGGTCTGGCACTTCTGACAGACGTTTGTGTAACAGAATGGACAGAGCTGAGATCTGTCCCTTTAATGAACTAGCAGATAAACCCTTTTCTAAACCTTCTTGTAGAAAAGACAATATCCTAGGAATCCTAACCTTACTCCAAGAGTAACCTTTGGATTCACACCAATATAGGTATTTACGCCATATCTTATGGTAAATCTTTCTGGTAACAGGCTTCCTAGCCTGTATTAAGGTGTCAATAACTGACTCAGAAAACCCACGTCTTGATAAAATCAAACGTTCAATTTCCCAAGCAGTCAGCTTCAGAGAAGTTTAGTTTTGATGTTTGAAAGGACCCTGTATCAGGAGATCCTGTTTCAGAGGTAGAGACCAAGGGTGGACAGGATGACATGTCCACCAGGTCTGCATACCAAGTCCTGCATGGCCATGCAGGTGCTATTAGAATCACTGATGCTCTCTCCTGTTTGATTCTGGCAATCAATCGAGGAAGCATCGGGAAGGGTGGAAACACATAAGCCATCGTGAAGTCCCAAGGTGCTGTCAGGGCATCTATTAGGACTGCTCCTGGATCCCTGGATCTGGACCCGTAACGAGGAAGCTTGGCGTTCTGTCGAGACGCCATGAGATCTATCTCTGTTTGCCCCAACGTCGAAGTATTTGGGCAAAGACCTCCGGATGAAGTTCCCACTCCCCCGGATGAAAAGTCTGACGACTTAAGAAATCCGCCTCCCAGTTCTCCACTCCCGGGATGTGGATTGCTGACAGGTGGCAAGAGTGAGACTCTGCCCAGTGAACTATCTTTGATACTTCCATCATTGCTAGGGAGCTCCTTGTCCCTCCCTGATGGTTGATGTAAGCTACAGTCGTGATGTTGTCCGACTGAAACCTGATGAACCCCCGAGTTGTCAACTGGGGCCAAGCCAGGAGGGCATTGAGAACTGCTCTCAATTCCAGAATGTTTATTGGCAGGAGACTCTCCTCCTGACTCCATTGCCCCTGAGCCTTCAGAGAATTCCAGACGGCACCCCAACCTAGAAGGCTGGCGTCTGTTGTTACAATTGTCCAGTCTGGTCTGCTGAATGGCATCCCCCTGGACAGATGTGGCCGAGAAAGCCACCATAGAAGAGAATTTCTGGTCTCTTGATCCAGATTCAGAGAAGGGGACAAGTCTGAGTAATCCCCATTCCACTGACTTAGCATGCATAGTTGCAGTGGTCTGAGGTGTAAGCGAGCAAATGGCACTATGTCCATTGCCGCTACCATTAAGCCGATTACCTCCATGCATTGAGCCACTGACGGGTGTTGAATGGAATGAAGGGTGCGGCAAGCACTTTGAAGTCTTGTTAACCTGTCCTCTGTCAGGTAAATCTTCATTTCTACAGAATCTATAAGAGTCCCCAGGAAGGGAACTCTTGTGAGTGGAACGAGTGAACTTTTCTTTTCGTTCACTTTCCATCCATGTGACCTTAGAAAAGCCAGTACTAACTCTGTATGAGATTTGGCAGTTTGAAAGCTTGAAGCTTGTATCAGAATGTCGTCTAGGTACGGAGCTACCGAAATTCACCGCGGTCTTAGTACCGCCAGAAGAGCACCTAGAACCTTTGTGAAGATTCTTGGAGCTGTAGCCAATCCGAATGGAAGAGCTACAAACTGGTAATGCCTGTCTAGAAAGGCAAACCTTAGATACCGGTAATGATCTTTGTGAATCGGTATGTGAAGGTAAGCATCCTTTAAATCCACTGTGGTCATGTACTGACCTTCTTGGATCATGGGTAAAATAGTCCGAATAGTCTCCATTTTGAATGATGGAACTCTTAGGAATTTGTTTAGGATCTTTAAATCCAGGATTGGTCTGAAAGTTCCCTCTTTTTTGGGAACCACAAACAGATTTGAGTAAAACCCCTGTCCCTGTTCCGACCGTGGAACTGGATGGATTACTCCCATTAACAATAGTTCTTGTATGCAGCGTAGAAACGCTTCTTTCTTTGTTTGGTTTGTTGACAACCTTGACAGATGAAATCTCTCTCTTGGAGGAGAGTATTTGAAGTCCAGAAGGTATCCCTGAGATATTATCTCTAGCGCCCAGGGATCCTGGACATCTCTTGCCCAAGCCTGGGCGAAGAGAGAAAGTCTGCCCCCCACTAGATCCGATCCCGGATCGGGGGGCCCTCAATTCATGCTGTTTTAGGGGCAGCAGCAGGTTTCCTGGCCTGCTTGCCCTTGTTCCAGGACTGGTTAGGTCTCCAGCCTTGTCTGTAGCGAGTACCAGATCCTTCTTGTTTTGGAGCAGTGGAAGTTGATGCTGCTCCTGCTTTGAAATTCCGAAAGGAACGAAAATTAGACTGTCTAGCCTTAGATTTGGCTTTGTCTTGAGGCAGGGCGTGGCCCTTACCTCCTGTAATGTCAGCGATAATTTCTTTCAAACCGGGCCCGAATAAGGTCTGTCCCTTGAAAGGTATATTAAGTAATTTGGACTTAGAAGTTACATCAGCTGACCAGGATTTTAGCCACAGTGCTCTACGCGCCTGAATGGCGAATCCGGAATTCTTAGCCGTAAGTTTAGTTAAATGTACTACGGCTTCCGAAATGAATGAATTAGCTAGCTTAAGTATTCTAAGCCTGTCCGAAATGTCGTCCAGCGTAGCTGAACTAAGGTTCTCTTCTAGAGACTCAATCCAGAATGCCGCTGCAGCCGTGACCGGCGCAATGCATGCAAGGGGTTGCAATATAAAACCTTGTTGAACAAACATTTTCTTAAGGTAACCCTCTAACTTTTTATCCATTGGATCTGAAAAGGCACAGCTATCCTCTACCGGGATAGTGGTACGCTTAGCTAAAGTAGAAACTGCTCCCTCCACCTTAGGGACCGTTTGCCATAAGTCCCGTGTGGCGGTGTCTATTGAAACATCTTTCTAAATATCGGAGGGGGTGAGAACGGCACACCGGGTCTATCCCACTCCTTAGTAATAATTTCAGTTAGTCTCTTAGGTATAGGAAAAACGTCAGTACTTGTTGGTACAGCAAAATATTTATCCAACCTACACATTTTCTCTGGTATTGCAACTGTGTTACAATCATTCAGGGCCGCTAACACCTCCCCTAGTAATACACGGAGGTTTTCCAGCTTAAATTTAAAATTTGAAATATCTGAATCCAATCTGTTTGGATCAGAACCGTCAGCCGCAGAATGAAGCTCTCCGTCCTCATGTTCTGCAAGTTGTGACGCAGTATCTGACATGGCCCTAGCATTATCAGCGCACTCTGTTCTCACCCCAGAGTGATCACGCTTGCCTCTTAGTTCTGGTAATTTAGCCAAAACCTCAGTCATAACAGTAGCCATATCTTGTAATGTTATTTGTAATGGCCGCCCAGATGTACTGGGCGCCACCATATCGCGCACCTCCCGAGCGGGAGATGCAGGTACTGTCACGTGAGGCGAGTTAGTCGGCATAACTCTCCCCTCGTTGTTTGGTGAAATTTGTTCAATTTGTACAGATTGACCTTTATTTAAATTAGCATCAATACAGTTAGTACATAAATTTCTATTGGGCTCCACTTTGGCGTTGGCACAAATAGTACAGGTCTCATCCTCTGAATCAGACATGTTTAACACACTAGCAAATAAACTTGCAACTTGGAAATATTATTCAAGTAAAACACAATGAAAAAACGTACTGTGCTTTAAGAGGCACTGAAAGATATATAACAGTTGAAATCAATAAACTTTGAAAAACAAAACACAATTTAGCAAAGGTTTGTTCCCATTAGCAAAGAAAAACTAACCCTGATGGCATAAAAAAGTTAAAGAATAAACGTTTTTTATCACAGTCAACTATAATCTCACAGCTCTGTTAGATTACTTCCCTCAAACAAGCTTTGAAGACCCCTGAGTTCTGTAGAGATAAACCGGAACATGCAGGAAAAAACAATGAGCTTCTGACTGAAATTTTTGATGCGTAGCAAAAGCGCCAAAAAAAGGTCCCTCCCCCTCACACACAACAGTGAGAGAGATCAGTAAACTGTCATAATTAGATCAAGCAACTGCCAAGTGGAAAAATAGTGCCCAAATATTTTATTCACCCAGTACCTCAGAAAATGGAAACGATTTTACATTCCAGCAAAAACGTTTAACATAAATTAAGAGTTATTAAAAAACCTGTTGCTTTGCAATTAGGCTAAAGTCTTATATACACAGTGTAATTCCAGTGAAGTACCACTCCCCAGAATACTCAAATGTTAAATATACATACATGATATTATGTCGGCATGGCAGGATTTTCTCATCAATTCCATTGTCAGAAAATAAAAACTGCTACATACCTCTTTGCAGATTAAACTGCCCGCTGTCCCCTGATCTGAAGTTTACCTCTCCTCAGATGGCCGAGAAACAGCAATATGATCTTAACAACTCCGGCTAAAATCATAGTAAAAACTCTGGTAGATTCTTCTTCAAACTCCACCAGAGAAGGAATAACACACTCCGGTGCTATTAAAAAATAACAAACTTTTGATTGAAGAAATAAAACTAAATAAAATCACCATAGTCCTCTCACACATCCTATCTAGTCGTTGGGTGCAAGAGAATGACTGGGAGTGACGTAGAGGGGAGGAGCTATATGCAGCTCTGCTGGGTGAATCCTCTTGCACTTCCTGTTGGGGAGGAGTAATATCCCAGAAGTAATGATGACCCGTGGACTGATCACACTTAAGAGAAGAAATCTAATTTAGAAAATATTTGAGTTCTATGCTCTGTGCAAATAATTGTAGTGACAAAAGCACTTTTTAATTTTTTTTTTATAATAAAGGTCCTAAAATAGCATAATACCATATCAAAGAACCATTAACCCTTTGCTCGAACATATCTAAAAATCCCCTTTCAGAACGGTTATTCACAACTGTAATTAGCAGCAGTTTCATTACCAAAGCCAATGACAATCCCATATATGCCTGCTATTTCTGAACAGAGGATCCCAGGGAAGATTTGACAACCATTTGTCTTATGGTTGCACAAGTTGTGTGTAAATAATGTCATTAAAACAAACAAATAACAAAAAAAACATAATTTATGTAAGAACTTACCTGATAAATTCCTTTCTTTCATATTAGCAAGAGTCCATGAGCTAGTGACGTATGGGATATACATTCCTACCAGGAGGGGCAAAGTTTCCCAAACCTCAAAATGCCTACAAATACACCCCTCACCACACCCACAAATCAGTTTAACGAATAGCCAAGAAGTGGGGGTGATAAGAAAAAAGTGCGAAAGCATAAAAAATAAGGAATTGGAATAATTGTGCTTTATACAAAAAAATCATAACCACCACAAAAAGGGTAGGGCCTCATGGACTCTTGCTAATATGAAAGAAAGGAATTTATCAGGTAAGTTCTTACATAAATTATGTTTTCTTTCATGTAATTAGCAAGAGTCCATGAGCTAGTGACATATGGGATAATGACTACCCAAGATGTGGATCTTTCCACGCAAGAGTCACTAGAGAGGGAGGGATAAAATAAAGACAGCCAATTCCGCTGAAAAATAATCCACACCCAAAATAATTTAAATTTTATAATGAAAAAAACTGAAAATATAAGCAGAAGATTCAAACTGAAACAGCTGCCTGAAGTACTTTTCTACCAAAAACAGCTTCAGAAGAAGAAAACACATCAAAATGGTAGAATTTAGTAAAAGTATGCAAAGAAGACCAAGTTGCTGCTTTGCAAATCTGATCAACCGAAGCTTCATTCCTAAACGCCCAGGAAGTAGAAACTGACCTAGTAGAATGAGCTGTAATCCTTTGAGGCAGAGTTTTACCCGACTCGACATAAGCATAATGAATTAAAGATTTCAACCAAGATGCCAAAGAAATGGCAGAGGCCTTCTGACCTTTCCTGGAACCGGAAAAGATAACAAATAGACTAGAAGTCTTTCGGAAAGTCTTAGTAGCTTCAACATAATATTTCAAAGCTCTAACTACATCCAAAGAATGCAATGATTTCTCCTTAGAATTCTTAGGATTAGGACATAATGAAGGAACCACGATTTCTCTACTAATGTTGTTGGAATTCACAACCTTAGGTAAAAATTCAAAAGAAGTTCGCAACACCGCCTTATCCTGGTGAAAAATCAGAAAAGGAGACTCACAAGAAAGAGCAGATAATTCAGAAACTCTTCTGGCAGAAGAGATGGCCAAAAGGAACAAAACTTTCCAAGAAAGTAATTTAATGTCCAATGAATGCATAGGTTCAAACGGAGGAGCTTGAAGAGCCCTCAGAACCAAATTCAAACTCCAAGGAGGAGAAATTGACTTAATAACAGGTTTTATATGAACCAAAGCTTGTACAAAACAATGAATATCAGGAAGATTAGCAATCTTTCTGTGAAAAAGAACAGAAAGAGCAGAGATTTGTCCTTTCAAGGAACTTGTAGACAAACCTTTATCCAAACCATCCTGAAGAAACTGCAAAATTCTCGGAATTCTAAAAGAATGCCAGGAAAAATGATGAGAAAGACACCAAGAAATATAAGTCTTCCAGACTCTATAATATATCTCCCTAGATACAGATTTACGAGCCTGTAACATAGTATTAATCACAGAGTCAGAGAAACCTCTTTGACTAAGAATCAAGCGTTCAATCTCCATACCTTTAAATTTAAGGATTTGAGATCCTGATGGAAAAAAGGACCTTGCGACAGAAGGTCTGGTCTTAACGGAAGAGTCCACGGTTGGCAAGAAGCCATCCGGACAAGATCCGCATTCAACCTTAGGGATTTTGTCCCAAAACTCTAATCTGTCAGATGGCACAGGATATAATTGCTTAAAACGTTTAGAAGGAGTAAATGAATTACCCAAATTATTCCATTCCCTGGAAATTACTTCAGAAATAGCACCAGGAACAGGAAAAACTTCTGGAATAACTACAGGAGATTTAAAAACCTTATCTAAACGTTTAGATTTAGTATCAAGAGGACCAGAATCCTCAATTTCTAATGCAATTAGGACTTCTTTAAGTAAAGAATGAATAAATTCCATTTTAAATAAATATGAAGATTTATCAGCATCAACCTCTGAGACAGAATCCTCTGAACCAGAAGAACCACTATCAGAATCAGAATGATGATGTTCATTTAAAAATTCATCTGAACAATGAGAAGTTTTAAAAGACTTTTTATGTTTACTAGAAGGAGGAATAACAGACATAGCCTTCTTAATGGATTTAGAAACAAAATCTCTTATGTTAACAGGAACACTCTGAGTATTAGATGTTGACGGAACAGCAACAGGTAATGTAACATTACTAAAGGAAATATTATCTGCATTAAGAAGTTTGTCATGACAATCAGTACAAACAACAGCTGGAGGAACAGATACCACAAGTTTACAGCAGATACACTTAGCTTTGGTAGATCCAGCACCAGTGAGCGATTTTCCAGAAGTATCATCTGACTCAGTGTCAACGTGGGACATCTTGCAATATGTAATAGAAAAAACAACATATAAAGCAAAATTGATCAAATTCCTTAAATGACAGTTTCAGGAATGGGAAAAAATGCCAGTGAACAAGCTTCTAGCAACCAGAAGCAATAAATAATGAGACTTAAATAATGTGGAGACAAAAGTGACGCCCATATTTTTTAGCGCCAGATAAGACGCCCACATTATTTGGCGCCTAAATGCTTTTGGCGCCAAAAAATGACGCCACATCCGGAACGCCGACACTTTTGGCGCAAAAGAACGTCAAAAATGACGCAACTTCCGGCGACACGTATGACGCCGGAAACAGAAAAAAAAATTTACGACAAAAAAGTCTGCGCCAAGAATGACGCAATAAAATGAAGCATTTTCAGCCCCCGCGAGCCTAACAGCCCACAGGGAAAAGGTCAAATTTTAAGGTAAGAAAAAAATGATTGATTCAAATGCATTATCCCAAATATGAAACTGACTGTCTGAAATAAGGAATGTTGAACATCCTGAGTCAAGGCAAATAAATGTTTGAATACATATATTTAGAACTTTATAAACAAAGTGCCCAACCATAGCTTAGAGTGTCACAGAAAATAAGACTTACTTACCCCAGGACACTCATCTACATGTTGTAGAAAGCCAAACCAGTACTGAAACGAAA
Source organism: Bombina bombina (assembly GCF_027579735.1). Lineage (NCBI taxonomy): Eukaryota > Metazoa > Chordata > Amphibia > Anura > Bombinatoridae > Bombina > Bombina bombina. The sequence goes on along the minus strand of NC_069506.1, from coordinate 263,101,101 downwards.
ATCAGCAGAGGTAATGGTATATATATAAGAGTATATCGTCGATCTGAAAAGGGAGGTAAGAGATGAATCTCTACGACCGATAACAGAGAACCTATGAAATAGACCCCGTAGAAGGAGATCATTGAATTCAAATAGGCAATACTCTCCTCACATCCCTCTGACATTCACTGCACGCTGAGAGGAAAACCGGGCTCCAACCTGCTGCGGAGCGCATATCAACGTAGAATCTAGCACAAACTTACTTCACCACCTCCATAGGAGGCAAAGTTTGTAAAAACTGATTTGTGGGTGTGGTGAGGGGTGTATTTGTAGGCATTTTGAGGTTTGGGAAACTTTGCCCCTCCTGGTAGGAATGTATATCCCATACGTCACTAGCTCATGGACTCTTGCTAATTACATGAAAGAAAACAACAACAAAGTTTGTGAAAGTTATTGCCCCCCCCATAAATTATTGCATTTGGCATTTATCTGACTGCCAACTGCTGGCATGAAATATACCAAAACAGGCCTAGATCAATAACTTGGGCCGTCTACTCTTACATGTCTGCTATATCTTAATGAAGGGGATCCCAGAGAAGGTTTTACAACCATTTGTCTTATGGCTGCACAAGTTATGTGTAAATAAGGTCAGTGAGAAACTCAAAGTTTGTGAAAAAGTTAATAATTTTTTATATGATCGCATTTGGCAAACATCCGACTGCCAACTGGTTGCATAAACTATGACAAAATTGGTCTAGACCAATACCTTGGGCTGTCTACTTAATAAAACGAAATTTATGCTTACCTAATAAATTGCTTTCTTTCTTGACACAGTGAGTCCACGGTCAGTAATTACTATTGAGAATATCACTCCTGGTCAGCAAAAGGAGGCAAAGAGCACCATAGCAAAGCTGTTAAGTATCACTTCCCTTCCCACAACCCCCAGTCATTCGATCGAAGAAAAAGGAGAGAAAGGAAGCAACACAAGGTGCAGAGGTGCCTGAGGTTTATACAACAAAAACCTGTCTGAAAAATACAGGGCGGGCCGTGGACTCACAGTGTCAAGAAATAAATTTATCAGGTAAGCATAAATTTTGTTTTCTTTCTAATGACACGGTGAGTCTACGGATCATCAGTAATTACTATTGGGAATTAATACCCAAGCTAGAGGACACAGATGATAAGGGAGGGACAAGACAAGGAACCTAAACATAAGGCACCACTGCTTGAAGATATATAAGATTGTGTATAGGAGCGCCTAAAAAAGGCTAAGGTAAACACCAGGTTTCTTCTCCAACAACGCCTAAAATCTCTTTAGGTGTATCTAAATAGTGACTGATTAATTGGCACTCATCTGATATAATCGAATAGGTAAAAGTTTAATTCTCACATATTAAAAAACACATTTGAAAAACATAAAAACAAATGAATCTTAAAACATTTGGTTTAAAATCAGATAGTTCTCTTGATCTCTAAGGATCTATATATAACACAGACCTAATTACTAATAAGGATCAACCTAGAACTGTAAATATTGACCAATTAGTTAATGGATATCGGTGAGTTTATCCAATTAATCGCGAATCATACCAACTTATTGGATTTTCAAAAAAAGATCAGTGTAATCTCAGAAAATATATATATATATATATATATATATATATATATATATATATATATATATATATATATATATCAACTTATACGTGTTAAGGTGCAAGTGGTTACCTTACTCTAGAAATACATTAATGATTCACACACAAGCTTATCAAATGGAAATTGTGGAAACAAATTGTGGAAAAAATTCACAGTCAAATTATACAAACAATTTTCTGTGTAGAAAAAAATGTGAAAAAATGTTGATATGTGAAAAATGGATAAGAAATAAAAATATATTTCCAACAAGATCAAATACCGGTATGATCAGAAAAAATGCAAATTGAATTTGACACAATATATATGGAAACGAGTGATGTGTAAAAAAAACAGTATAATAAACCAAAAAAACTATCTAATTGATCTTAGCTGAATTACCTAATAAATCCTTCTCTGTATCTATAGGATTTAACTCCTACACAAATACAGAAACAAATGCAATAATGAAAAAATTACAATAATCAACCTAAAATAAGTCCCAATATATAAAGTTAAGTGTCCAAAGTTCCAATTGTTGAAATTAAGTTCCGATGCTAACCAAAAGAAGCCTTAGCCGAGGCAAAAGTATCAAATTTATAAAATGTTGAAAAAGTATGCAAAGAAGACCAAGTTGCAGCCTTGCAAATCTGTTCCACAGAAGCTTAATTTTTGAAGGCCCAGGAAGAAGAAACAGCCCTCATGGAATGAGCCGCAATTCTCTCAGGAGGCTGCTGTCCAGCAGTTTCATAGGCCAAACGAATTATACTTCTCAGCCACGAAGAAAGAAGTAGCCGTAGCTTTCTGACCCCTGCGTTGCCCAGAGAAAACGACAAACCAAGCAGAAGACTGACGAAAATCCTTAGTCGCCTGTAAATAGTATTTCAACGCACGCACCACATCTAGGTTGTGCAGTGAACGCTCTTTATGAGAAGAAGGGTTAGGACACAAGGAAGGAACAACAATTTCTTGATTAATATTCCTATCCGAAAACCACTTTATTAAGGAAACCTTACTTAGTACACAGAACTACCTTATCCAAATGAAAAATAAGGTAAGGGGATTCCCACTGCAATGCCGAGAGTTCAGACTCTTCGAGCAGAAGAAATTGCAACAAGAAACAAAACTTTCCAAGATAACATCTTAATATCTAAGGAACGCATAGGCTCAAACGGAGCCAGCTGAAGAACTTTAAGAACAAGGTTAAGACTCCAGGAAGGAGTAACAGGTTTAAACACAGGCCTGATTCTGACCAAGGCCTGACAGAAGGATTGCACATCCGCCAGACATTTATGCAACAATATAGATAAGGCAGTTATTTGACCCTTCAAAGTACTCGCAGACAAACCCTTCTCCAGACATTCCTGGAGAAAGGACAAAATTCTAGGAATCCTGACTCTACTCCATGAGAACCCCTTGGATTCACACCAGAACAGATATCTGCCCCATATCAGATTGAAGGACCAAGGAGCTGCTAGAGAATATATCAACACCGCCTGGGGATCCCGGGACCTCGACCCATAAAGAGGAAGTTTGGCATTCTGACGGGACGCCATCAGATCCAATTCTGGAGTGCCCCATAGCTGAGTCAGCTGGGCAAATACCTCCATGTGGAGTTCCCACTCCCCCGGATGAAAAGTCTGACTTAGAAAATCCGCCTCCCAGTTGTCTACTCCTGGGATGTGAATTGCTGAGAGGTGGCAAGAGTGATCCTCCGCCCACCTTATTATTTTGGTTACTTCCATCATTGCTAGGGAACTCTTTGTTCCCCCCTGATGATTGCCGTAAGCTACAGTCGTGATGTTGTCCGACTGAAATCTGATGAATTTGGCCGCAGCTAGCTGAGGCCATGCCTGAAGAGCGTTGAATATCGCCCTCAGTTCCAGAATGTTTATCGGGAGAAGAGCTTCTTCCCGAGACCATAAGCCCTGAGCTTTCAGGGAGTCCCAGACTGCACCCCAGCCCAACAGACTGGCGTTGGTCGTTAAGATGATCCACTCTGGTCTGCGGAAACACATTCCCTGAGACAGGTGATCCTGAGACAACCACCAGAGAAGAGAATCTCTGGTCTCCTGGTCCAACTGTATTTGAGGAGACAAATCTGCATAATCCCCATTCCACTGTTTGAGCATGCATAGTTGCAGTGGTCTGAGGTGTATCCGTGCAAAAGGGACTATGTCCATTGCCGCTACCATTAGTCCGATTGTCTCCATGCACTGAGCTACAGACGGCCGAGGAATGAAGAGCTCGGCAAGTAGTTAAGAGTTAACTTTCTGACCTCCGTCAGAAATATTTTCATTTCTACCGAGTCTATTAGAGTTCCTAGGAATGGAACTCTTGTGAGGGGGGAGAGGGAACTCTTTTTGATGTTCACCTTCCACCCGTAATACCTCAGAAAGGCCAATACAATTTCCGTGTGAGACTTGGCTCTTTGGAAAGTCGACGCCTGAATTAAGATGTCGTCTAGGTAAGGCGCCACTGCTATGCCCCGCGGTGTTAGAACCGCCGGAAGGGACCCTAGCACCTTTGTGAAAATTCTGGGAGCAGTGGCCAACCCGAAAGGAAGAGCCACGAACTGATAATGCTTGTCCAGAAAGGCGAACCTGAGAAACTGGTGATGATCTTTGTGGATAGGAATGTGCAGATACGCATCCTTTAGATCCACGGTAGTCATATATTGACCCTCCTGGATCATTGGTAAGATTGTCCGAATGGTCTCCATCTTGAATGATGGGACTCTGAGGAATTTGTTTAGAATTTTGAGATCCAGGATTGGTCTAAAAGTTCCTTCTTTTTTGGGAACCACAAACAGGTTTGAGTAAAAACCCAGCCCTTGTTCCACAATTGGAACTGGGTGGATCACTCCCATTGTATGTAGGTCTTCTACGCAGCGTAAGAACGCCTCTTTCTTTGTCTGATCTGTAGACAGACGAGAAATGTGGAACCTTCCCCTTGGAGGGGAGTCCTTGAATTCTAGAAGATATCCCTGGGATACAATCACTAAGGCCCAAGGATTGTGTACGTCTCTTGTCCAGGCCTGAGCGAAGAGAGAGAGTCTGCCCCCCACTAGATCCGGTCCCGGATCGGGGGCTACCCCTTCATGCTGTCTTGGAGGCAGCTGCAGGTTTCTTGGCCTGTTTACCCTTGTTCCAGCCCTGGTAAGGTTTCCAGGCTGCCCTGGGTTGTGAAGTGTTACCCTCTTGCTTTGCAGCAGGGGAGGATGAAGCGAGACCGGCTCCTGAAATTTCGAAAGGAACGAAAATTATTTTGTTTGTTCTTTGTCTTAAAGGACTTGTCCTGAGGGAGAGCATGGCCTTTTCCCCCAGTGATTTCTGAGATAATCTCTTTCAATTCAGGCCCGAAAAGGGTCTTTCCTTTAAAAGGGATGTTCAGTAGTTTGGATTTTGACGACACATCGGCAGACCAGGACTTTAGCCATAGCGCCCTGCGCGCCAGAATGGCGAAACCTGAATTATTTGCCGCTAACTTAGCTAGTTGGAAAGCGGCATCTGTGATAAAAGAATTAGCCAGCTTAAGAGCCTTAATTCTGTCCATAATGTCCTCATATGAGGTCTCCGTCTGGAGCGCATCTTCCAGCGCCTCGAACCAGAAAGCAGCTGCAGTAGTTACAGGAACAATGCACGCTATAGGTTGGAGAAGAAAACCTTGATGAACAAAAATTTTCTTAAGTAAACCCTCTAATTTTTTTATTCATAGGGTCTTTAAAAGCACAACTGTAATTGGTATGGTTGTGCGTTTAGCAAGTGAAGAAACAGCCCCCTCCACCTTAGGGACCGTCTGCCACGAGTCCCGCATGGGGTCAGATATGGGGAACATTTTCTTAAAAACAGGAGGGGGAACAAACGGAATACCTGGTCTATCCCACTCCCTAGTTACTATATCCGCAATCCTCTTAGGGACCGGGAACACATCAGTGTTAACAGGAACTTCTAGGTACTTGTCCATTTTACACAATTTCTCTGGAACCACCAAAGGGTCACAGTCATCCAGAGTAACTAATACCTCCCTGAGCAATAAGCGGAGGTGTTCTAGTTTAAATTTAAAAGCCAATGTATCTGAGTCTGTCTGAGGAGCAACCTTTCCTGAATCGGAAATATCTCCCTCAGACAGCACATCCCTCGCCCCCATTTCAGAGCGTTGTGAGTGTATATTGGATACGGCTACTAAAGCGTCAGAATGCTCATAATCTGTTCTTAAAACAGAGCTTTGCAGGTAACACGGGCAGCTTAGATAAAAATACTGAGAGGGTATTATCCATAACTGCCGCCAAGTCTTGTAAGGTAAAAGAGTTAGACGCGCTAGAGGTGCTAGGCGTCGCTTGAGCGGGCGTAACTGGTTGTGACACTTGGGGAGAGGTCAACAGGCTAACCTCATTAACTTCTGTCTGAGAATCATCTTGGGCCACATTTTTAAGTGCAACAATATGGTCTTTAAAGTGTATATATGCATATCAGTACAAGTGGGACACATTTTGAGAGGGGGTTCCACCATGGCTTCTAAACACATTGAACAAGGATTTTCCTTGGTGTCAGACATGTTTAACAGACTAGTAGTAAGACAAACAGGCTTAGAAATCACTTTAATCAAGCAAAAACACACTTTGCAAAAAACGTTACTGTGCCTTTAAGAGATAAAAAAGGCACACAATTTTCCAAAACAGTGAAAAATGCACCAAACTTTTTGAAATTTTCACAGTATGTACCTAAAGCATTGGTAAGATTGCACAACTAGCAATAAAAATGATTAACCCCTTAATGCCCAAACCGGATCAATAGTAAGCTAACAGACCGGTTAAAACAACTTTAGTACCTTGCCACAGCTCTGCTGTGGCCCTACCTTCCCTTAGGAGTCAGATTTATGGGGAAAAAGCTTCTTATGGGTCCTCAAACTGTAGCAGGAGCTTCCATGTGAAAACAGCCTGAAGATCTAGTCAATCTAACTGCGCATCTGAGGCGGGAAATTAGGCCCCTCCCACCTTACTCCGGTGCTGTGAGGCCTAAAGAAACACTCCTAAGAGTTATAATATTAGCCATGTGGGTAACAACCCCTGAATGAAACCCAAAGGGACCTTCAAAAGTGTCTCAAAAAATGATATTTATTAGTAAAAACCGTTTGCCATAAAAAAGTGTCAACCAGCATAAATTAGCCCTGTTATGTAAGTTTGTAATTCCATACTTAGTCTCTGAATAAAGCTTACCCTTCCCTCATGGGGATCTTATCAGTCCTTTTCTAGCATTATCACAGTCTTGTCTAGAAATAAATGACTGAACATACCTTATTGCAGCCTAACCTGCAAACCGTTCCCCCAACTGAAGTTTTCTTGTACTCCTCAGTCCTGTGTGGGAACAGCAGTGGATTTTAGTTACAACATGCTAAAATCATCTTCCTCTCTGCAGAAATCTTCATCTCTTTTCTGCTGGAGAGTAAATAGTACACACCGGTACCATTTAAAATAACAAACTTTTGCTTGTAGAACAAAAACTACAAATCTAACACCACATTCACTTAACCCTTCCGAGAGGGACCCTATTGCTTAGAGCCGGCAAAGAGAATGACTGGGGGGTGGAGCTAGAGGGGGAGCTATATGGACAGCTCTGCTGTGTGCTCTCTTTGCCATTTCCTGTTAGGAAGGAGAATATCCCACAAGTAAAGGATGAATCCGTGGACTGGATACACCTTACAAGAGAAAGGAAAGGCTAAAAGGTGCAGAGGTGACTGAAGTTTACAAAATATAAAGAAAACTGTCTTAAAAAGAACAGGGTGGGCTGTGGACTCGTCATATCGTAAAATAAATTAATTTATCAGGTAAGCATAAATTTACTTTTCTTTTACAAAGATATGACGAGTCTCCGGATTTCATCCTTACTTGTGGGATACTAATACCAAAGCAAAAGGACACAGATGAAAGGGAGGGACAAAACAGGAACCTAAACAGAAGGCACCACTGCTTGAAGAACCTTTCTTCCAAAAATAGCCTCAGAAGAAGCAAAAGTATCAAATTTGGAAAATTTGGAAAAAGTGTGAAGGGACAACCAAGTCGCAGCCTTACAAATCTGTTCAACAGATGCATCGTTTTTAAAAGGCCCATGTGGAAGCCACAGCCCTAGTAGAATGAGCCGTAATTCTTTCAGGAGGCTGCTGTCGAGCAGTCTAATATGCCAGGCGGATGACACTTCTCAAAAAGAAAGAGGTAGCCGTAGCTTTCTGACCCCTACGCTTCCCAGAACAATGAATAATGAAGATGATTGACGGAAATCCTAAGTTGCCTGTAAGTAAAACTTTAAGGAACGGACCACATCCAAATTATGCAACATACGCTCCTTCTTAGAAGGATTAGGACACAAGGAAGGAACAACAATTTCCTGATTAATATTCTTATTTGAAACAAACTTACGGCTAGATTTAGAGTTCTGCGGCCAAAGGGGTGCGTTAGCTACGCGTGCTTTTATTCTCCCGCACCTTTTAAATACCGCTGGTATTTAGAGTTCACAGAAGGGCTGCGTTAGGCTCCAAAAAAGGGAGCGTAGAGCATATTTACCGCCACTGCAACTCTCGATACCAGCGGTGCTTATGGACGCGGCCAGCTTCAAAAACGTTCTCATGCACGATTCCCCCATAGGAAACAATGGGGCTGTTTGAGCTGAAAAAAAAACTAACACCTGCAAAAAAGCAGCGTTCAGCTCCTAACGCAGCCCCATTGTTTCCTATGGGGAAACACTTCCTAAGTCTGCACCTAACACCCTAACATGTACCCGAGTCTAAACACCCCTAACCTTACACTTATTAACACCTAATCTGCAGCCCCCGCTATCGCTGACCCCTGCATATTATTATTAACCCCTAATCTGCCGCTCCGTACACCGCCGCAACCTACATTATACCTATGTACACCTAATCTGCTGCCCCTAACACCGCCGACCCCTATATTATATTTATTAACCCGTAATCTGCCCCCCTCAACGTCGCCTCCACCTACCTACACTTATTAACCCCTAATCTGCCGACCGGATCTCACCGCTACTATAATAAAGTTATATTATCCCGCCTCAATAACCCTATAATAAATAGTATTAACCCCTAATCTGCTCTTCCTAACATCGCCGACACCTAACTTCAAGTATTAACCCCTAATCTGCCGTCCGGAGCTCACCGCTACTCTACTAAATTTTTTAACTCCTAAAGCTAAGTCTAACCCTAACACCCCCCTAAGTTAAATATAATTTTTATCTAACGAAATAAATGAACTCTTATTAAATAAATTATTCCTATTTAAATCTAAATACTTACCTGTAAAATAAACCCTAATATAGCTACCATATAAATTATAATTATATTGTAGCTATTTTAGGATTAATATTTATTTTACAGGCAACTTTGTAATTATTTTAACCAGGTACAATAGCTATTAAATAGTTATTAACTATTTAATAGTTACATAGTTAAAATAATTACAAAATTACCTGTAAAATAAATCCTAACCTAAGTTACAATTAAACCTAACACTACACTATCAATAAATTAATTAAATAAAATACCTACAATTATCTACAATTAAACCTAACACTACACTATCAATAAATTAATTAAATACAATACCTACAAATAAATACAATTAAATAAACTAACTAAAGTACAAAAAATAAAAAAGAACTAAGTTACAAAAAAAAAAAAATATTTACAAACATTAGAAAAATATTACAACAATTTTAAACTAATTACACCTACTCTAAGCCCCCTAATAAAATAACAAAGACCCCCAAAATAAAAAATGCCCTACCCTATTCTAAAATTAAAATAGAAAAGCTCTTTTACCTTACCAGCCCTGAAAAGGGCCCTTTGCGGGGCATGCCCCAAAGAATTCAGCTCTTTTGCCTGTAAAAAAAAAACATACAATATCCCCCCCCCCCAACATTACAACCCACCACCCACATACCCCTAATCTAACCCAAACCCCCCTTAAATAAACCTAACACTAAGCCCCTGAAGATCATCCTACCTTGTCTTCACCACACCGGGTCCCGATCTGTCCAGAAGAGCCTCCGAAATCTTCATCTTTTTTCTGCGGCTGGAGTTTTGTCGTTAGATTTCTAACGCTCACTTCAGCCAAGACTCTAAATACCAGCGTTAGGAAGATCCCATTGAAAAGATAGGATACGCAAATGGCGTAGGGGGATCTGCGGTATGGAAAAGTCGCGGCTGGAAAGTGAGCGTTAGACCCTTTCCTGACTGACTCTAAATACCAGCGTTAGTCCAAAACCAGCGTTAGGACCCTCTAACGCTGGTTTTGACGGCTACCGCCCCACTCTAAATCTAGCCGTTAGGAAGGAATCCAGGTTTGGTACGTAACACCACCTTATCAGAATGGAAAATGAGATAAGGAGAATCGCACTGTAGCGCTGAAAGCTCAGAAACTCTTCAAGCAGAAGAAATAGCAACCAAGATAACAATTTGATATCCATGGAATGCATGGGTTCAAACGGAACCCCTTGAAGAACTCGAAGAACTAAATTCAAACTCCAGGGAGGAGTAATGGGTCTAAATACAGGCTTAATTCTAGATAGAGCCTGACAAAAAGACTGAACATCTGGCACATTTGCCAAACGTTTGTGAAACAAAATTCACAAAGCAGAAATTTGTCCCTTTAAGGAACTTGCCGATAACCCTTTCTCCAATCCTTCTTGGAGAAAAGACAGAATCCTAGGAATCCTAACTTTACTCCATGAGTAACCCTTGGATTCACAACACTAAAGATATTTACGCCATATCTTATGATAGATTTTTCTAGTGACAGGCTTTCTAGACTGTATCAAAGTATTGATGACCGAATCAGAGAACCCTCGCTTCAATAAAATCAAGCTTTCAATTTCCACGCAGTCAGCTGCAGAGAAATTAGATTTGGATGTTGGAAAGGACCTTGAATGAGAAGGTCCTGTCTTAAAGGAAGTTTCCACGGTGGCAGAGAGGACATGTATACTAGATCCGCAAACCAAGTCCTGCGTGGCCATGCAGGCGCTATCAGGATCACTGAAGCTCTCTCCTGTTTGATTCGAGCAATCACGCGTGGGAGGAGAGGAAAACGGTGGAAACGCATAAGCAAGGTTGAACAACCAAGGCACTGCCAAGGCATCTATCAGTTCGGCCTGAGGATCCCTCTACCTGGATCCGTATCTTGGAAGTTTGGCATTCTGTCGAGATGCCATCAGATCCAATTCCGGTCTGCCCCATCTGAGAATCAATGAGGCAAATACCTCCGGGTGAAGTTCCCACTCCCCCGGATGAAAAGTAAGTCGACTTAGAAAATCCGCTTCCTAGTTCTCTACTCCTGCAATGTAGATTGCTGACAGATGACAAGAGTGGGCCTCCGCCCAACGGATTATCTTGGATACTTCTCTCATCGCTAAGGAACTCCTTGTTCCCCCTTGATGATTGATATAAGCTACAGTCATGAAAAATATATCAGTTTACATAAAAATACCCTCTGCACTGCTGTGGCGCCTACCTGCCCCCAGGGTACTTCGTAATGAATAGCCAACACTCCAGGCAAGAGACTACTGTCCAGGAGCACCAGAGTTACTGCTTGCTGCTTCTCTGTCAGAAGGAAGTGCGCATCTGAGCGTGTGAAAACAAGCCCCGCCCCTTAAGGCTGATGTCGGAGTAGGCCCCAAACACAACCGCATGGAGAAGCTGTTTTTCACACAGCTAAGTGGAACACAAAAACACACCCAACACATCCCAGCAAGACATGCTGGATATATAATAAAAAATAGCGCAATCGTTTAACTGTTTATCGATTTACTGCCTTCCACTCCCAGAGTGTCATATCATGCCCTTATGTCAGCTCAGAAAAATAAAAACAAGGGACTCCAGTAACACCCTTCTGTATAACAGGTCTACTGCTTACCCCATTCCCATACAGGGAAATAAATGCCAGTCAGTTCTGATATATCAAGTCTCTTCAGAAATAAAAGGATGCACATACCTTAATGCTGCTTGTAGCATGAAACCGGTCTCCACACTGAAGATGTCTCATATGTTGCCTTCAGAACTCTTGTAGGGACCAGCTTGGATCTTAGTTACAACTGCTAAGATCATCAACCTCAGGGCAGAACTCTTCTTCCATAACCCTCTGAGGAAAATAGTACACACCGGTACCATTTAAAATAAAAAAACTTCTTGATTGAAGAAAATAAAACTAACACCTCACTTTACCTCTTCCTAGTATAACACAGTCAAAGAGAATGACTTAGGGTGGAGGGGAAGGGAGGGGGTATATATACAGCTCTGCTGTGGTGCTCTTTGCCACTTCCTGTTAGCAGGAGGTTAATATCCCACAAGGATGAAATCCGTGGACTCGTCATATCTTTGTAAAAGAAAGTAGATAATCTTCAAATAAAATATAGGCTCAAAAGAAAGAGCCTGCAAATCCTTAAACCAAATTAAGACTCCAAAAAGGAGAAATTAATAAATGAACAGGCTTGATACAAACCAAAGCCTGGACTAAATAGTGAATATCAGAAAGTTTAAATAATCTTTCTAGGAAATAAAACAAAAACAGACATTTGTCCCTTCAAAAAATTGCAGACAAACTTATCCAAACCATCCTGAAGAAACTGTAAAATCCTAGGAATTCTAAAAGAATGCCAAGAGAATTTATGAGAACACCACCATAAAAACAAAATTTATGCTTACCTGATAAGATTTACTTACCCCAGGACACTCATCTACATGTTTGTAGAAAGCCAAACCAGTACTGAAACGAAAATCAGCAGAGGTAATGGTATATAAATAAGAGTATATCGTCGATCTGAAAAGGGAGGTAAGAGATGAATCTCTACGACCGATAACAGAGAACCTATGAAATAGACCCCGTAGAAGGAGATCACTGCATTCAAATAGGCAATACTCTCCTCACATCCCTCTGACATTCACTGCACGCTGAGAGGAAAACCGGGCTCCAACTTGCTGCGGAGCGCATATCAACGTAGAATCTAGCACAAACTTACTTCACCACCTCCATCGGAGGCAAAGTTTGTAAAACTGAATTGTGGGTGTGGTGAGGGGTGTATTTATAGGCATTTTAAGGTTTGGGAAACTTTGCCCCTCCTGGTAGGAATGTATATCCCATACGTCACTAGCTCATGGACTCTTGCTAATTACATGAAAGAAATTCATTTCTCCTGTAGTGTGTTCAGTCCACGGGTCATCATTACTTCTGGGATATTATCTCCTCCCCTACAGGAAGTGCAAGAGGATTCACCCAGCAGAGCTGCTATATAGCTCCTCCCCTCTACGTCACCTCCAGTCATTCGACCAAAGGACCAACGAGAAAGGAGAAGCCCAAGGGTGTAGTGGTGACTGGAGTATAATCCAAAAATTTTTTAGCCTGCCATAAAAAACAGGGCGGGCCGTGGACTGACCACACTACAGGAGAAATGAATTTATCAGGTAAGCATAAATTTTGTTTTCTCCTGTTAAGTGTGGTCAGTCCACGGGTCATCATTACTTCTGGGATACCAATACCAAAGCAAAAGTACACGGATGACGGGAGGGACAGGCAGGCTCCTTATACGGAGGGAACCACTGCCTGAAGAACCTTTCTCCCAAAATCAGCCTCCGAAGAAGCAAAAGTGTCAAATTTGTAAAATTTGGAAAAAGTATGAAGAGAAGACCAAGTTGCAGCCTTGCAAATCTGTTCAACAGAAGCCTCATTCTTAAAGGCCCAAGTGGAAGCCACAGCTCTAGTAGAATGAGCTGTAATTCTTTCAGGAGGCTGCTGTCCAGCAGTCTCATAGGCTAATCGTATTATGCTACGAAGCCAAAAAGAGAGAGAGGTAGCCGAAGCTTTTTGACCTCTCCTCTGGCCAGAATAAACGACAAACAGGGAAGACGTTTGACGAAAATCCTTAGTTGCCTGTAGATAAAATTTCAGGGCACGGACTACATCTAGATTGTGTAGCAGACGTTCCTTCTTCGAGGAAGGATTAGGACACAAAGATGGAACAACAATCTCTTGATTGATATTCCTGTTAGTGACCACCTTAGGTAGGAACCCAGGTTTAGTACGCAGAACTACCTTGTCTGAATGAAAAATCAGATAAGGAGAATCACAATGTAAGGCAGATAACTCAGAGACTCTTCGAGCCGAGGAAATAGCCATTAAAAACAGAACTTTCCAAGATAACAACTTGATATCAATGGAATGAAGGGGTTCAAACGGAACACCCTGTAAAACATTAAGAACTAAGTTCAAACTCCATGGCGGAGCAACAGTTTTAAACACAGGCTTGATTCTAGCTAAAGCCTGACAAAAAGCTTGAACGTCCGGAACTTCTGACAGACGTTTGTGTAAAAGAATGGACAGAGCTGAAATCTGTCCCTTTAAGGAACTAGCGGATAAACCCTTTTCTAAACCTTCTTGTAGAAAAGACAATATCCTTGGAATCCTAACCTTACTCCATGAGTAGCTCTTGGATTCGCACCAATATAAGTATTTACGCCATATTTTATGGTAAATCCTTCTGGTAACAGGCTTCCTAGCCTGTATTAAGGTATCAATAACTGGCTCAGAAAACCCACGTTTTGATAAAATCAAGCGTTCAATTTCCAAGCAGTCAGCTTCAGAGAAGTTAGATTTTGATGTTTGAATGGACCCTGGATCAGAAGGTCCTGTTTCAGAGGTAGAGACCAAGGCGGACAGGATGACATGTCCACTAGATCTGCATACCAAGTCCTGCGTGGCCATGCAGGTGCTATTAGAATCACTGATGCTCTCTCCTGTTTGATTCTGGCAATCAATCGAGGAAGCATTGGGAAGGGTGGAAACACATAAGCCATCTTGAAGGTCCAAGGTGCTGTCAGAGCATCTATCAGAACCGCTCCCGGATCCCTGGATCTGGACCCGTAGCGAGGAAGCTTGGCGTTCTGACGAGACGCCATGAGATCTATCTCTGGTTTGCCCCAACGTCGAAGTATTTGGGCAAAGACCTCCGGATGAAGTTCCCACTCCCCCGGATGAAAAGTCTGACGACTTAAGAAATCCGCCTCCCAGTTCTCCACTCCCGGGATGTGGATTGCAGACAGGTGGCAAGAGTGAGACTCTGCCCAGCGAATTATCTTCGATACTTCCATCATTGCTAGGGAGCTTCTTGTCCCTCCCTGATGGTTGATGTAAGCTACAGTCGTGATGTTGTCCGACTGAAACCTGATGAACCCCCGAGTTGTTAACTGGGGCCAAGCCAGAAGGGCATTGAGAACTGCTCTCAATTCCAGAATGTTTATTGGAAGGAGACTCTCCTCCTGATTCCATAGTCCCTGAGCCTTCAGAGAATTCCAGACAGCGCCCCAACCTAGTAGGCTGGCGTCTGTTGTTACAATTGTCCAGTCTGGCCTGCTGAATGGCATCCCCCTGGACAGATGTGGCCGATAAAGCCACCATAGAAGAGAATTTCTGATCTCTTGATTCAGATTCAGAGTGGGGGACAAATCTGAGTAATCCCCATTCCACTGACTTAGCATGCACAATTGCAGCGGTCTGAGATGTAGGCGTGCAAAGGGGACTATGTCCATTGCCGCTACCATTAGTCCGATCACCTCCATGCATTGAGCTACTGACGGGTGTTGAATGGAATGAAGGACACGGCATGCATTTTGAAGCTTTGATAACCTGTCTTCTGTCAGGTAAATCTTCATTTCTACAGAATCTATCAGAGTCCCCAAGAAGGGAACTCTTGTGAGTGGAAAGAGAGAACTCTTCTTTTCGTTCACCTTCCATCCATGCGACCTTAGAAATGCCAGTACTAACTCTGTATGAGACTTGGCAGTTTGAAAGCTTGAAGCTTGTATCAGAATGTCGTCTAGGTACGGAGCTACCGAAATTCCTCGCGGTCTTAGTACCGCCAGAAGAGTACCCAGAACCTTTGTGAAGATTCTTGGAGCCGTAGCCAATCCGAATGGAAGAGCTACAAACTGGTAATGCCTGTCTAGAAAGGCAAACCTTAGATACCGGTAATGATTTCTGTGAATCGGTATGTGAAGGTAAGCATCCTTTAAATCCACTGTGGTCATGTACTGACCCTCTTGGATCATGGGCAAAATTGTTTGAATAGTTTCCATCTTGAACGATGGAACTCTTAGGAATTTGTTTAGGATCTTTAAATCCAAGATTGGCCTGAAAGTTCCCTCTTTCTTGGGAACTACAAACAGATTTGAGTAAAACCCTTGTCCTTGTTCCGACCGCGGAACTGGATGGATAACTCCCATTAATAAAAGATCTTGTACGCAGCGCAGAAACGCTTCCTTCTTTGTTTGGTTTGTTGACAACCTTGACAGATGAAATCTCCCTCTTGGGGGAGAGGATTTGAAGACCAGAAGGTATCCCTGAGATATGATCTCTAACGCCCAGGGATCCTGAACATCTCTTGCCCAAGCCTGGGCAAAGAGAGAAAGTCTGCCCCCCACTAGATCCGGTCCCGGATCGGGGGCCCTCAATTCATGCTGTCTTAGGGGCAGCAGCAGGTTTCCTGGCCTGCTTGCCCTTGTTCCAGGACTGGTTAGGTTTCCAGCCTTGTCTGTAGCGAGCAACAGCTCCTTCCTGTTTTGGTGCAGAGGAAGTTGATGCTGCTCCTGCTTTGAAATTACGAAAGGAACGAAAATTAGACTGTCTAGCCTTAGCTTTGGCTTTGTCCTGAGGCAGGGCATGGCCTTTACCTCCTGTAATGTCAGCGATAATCTCTTTCAATCCGGGCCCGAATAAGGTCTGCCCTTTGAAAGGTATATTAAGCAATTTAGATTTAGAAGTAACATCAGCTGACCAGGATTTTAGCCACAGTGCTCTGCGTGCCTGAATGGCGAATCCGGAATTTTTAGCCGTAAGTTTAGTTAAATGTACTACGGCATCTGAAATAAATGAGTTAGCTAACTTAAGGAATTTAAGTTTGTGTGTAATGTCATCTAGTGTAGATGATTCAAGTGTCTCTTCCAGAGACTCAAACCAAAATGCTGCTGCAGCCGTGACAGGCGCAATACATGCAAGAGGTTGTAATATAAAACCTTGTTGAACAAACATTTTCTTAAGGTAACCCTCTAATTTTTTATCCATTGGATCTGAAAAAGCACAGCTATCCTCCACCGGGATAGTGGT
The DNA here is from genome assembly GCF_027579735.1 of Bombina bombina. NCBI lineage: Eukaryota > Metazoa > Chordata > Amphibia > Anura > Bombinatoridae > Bombina > Bombina bombina. Next base: position 263,084,330 of record NC_069506.1, on the reverse strand, counting down.
ACACTTAGCTAAAGTAGAAACTGCTCCCTCCACCTTAGGGACCGTTTGCCATAAGTCCCGTGTGGTGGCGTCTATTGGAAACATTTTTCTAAATATCGGAGGGGTGAGAACGGCACACCGGGTCTATCCCACTCCTTAGTAACAATTTCAGTAAGTCTCTTAGGTATAGGAAAAACGTCAGTACTCGACGGTACCGCAAAATATTTATCCAACCTACACAATTTCTCTGGTATTGCAACTGTGTTACAATCATTCAGAGCCGCTAACACCTCCCCTAGTAATACACGGAGGTTTTCCAGCTTAAATTTAAAATTTGAAATATCTGAATCCAGTCTGTTTGGATCAGAACCGTCACCCACAGAATGAAGTTCTCCGTCCTCATGTTCTGCCACCTGTGACGCAGTGTCTGACATGGCCCTAATATTATCAGCGCACTCTGTTCTCACCCCAGAGTGATCACGCTTGCCTCTAAGTTCTGGTAATTTAGCCAAAACTTCAGTCATAACAGTAGCCATATCCTGTAATGTGATTTGAAATGGCCGCCCAGATGTACTCGGCGCTACAATATCACGCACCTCCCGAGCGGGAGATGCAGGTACTGACACGTGAGGCGAGTTAGTCGGCATAACTCTCCCCTCGTTGTTAGGTGAAATATGTTCAGTTTGTACAGATTGACTTTTATTTAAAGTAACATCAATACAATTAGTACATAAATTTCTATTGGGCTCCACTTTGGCATTAGCACATATAGCACATGTATCTTCCTCTGAATCAGACATGTTTAACACACTAGCAATAAACTAGCAACTTGGAAATGCTTTTCAAGTAATTTACAATATGAAAACGAACTGTGCCTATAAGAAGCACAGAAAAAATGATGACAGTTGAAAATAATTAAGTTATAGCATCAAATGTTTGTAAGAAATATACAATTTTAGCAAAGGATTGTTCCCATTAGCAAAGGATAACTAACCCTGGCAGCAGAAAAAATACACAAATAAACGTTTTTTATCACAGTCAACTACAATCTTCACAGCTCTGCTGTGAATGATTACCTCCCTCAAAAAAGGCTTTGGAGATTCCTGAGTTCTGTAGAGATGAACCGGATCATGCAGGAAGAAAATGAACCTCTGACTGAGTTTTTTGATGCGTAGTAAAAGCGCCAAAAATGGCCCCTCCCCCTCACACATAACAGTGAGAGAGATCAGTAAACTGCTTTAATTTAAGCAAAACTATTGCCAAGTGGAAAAAATAGTGCCCAAAACATTTTTTCACCCAGTACCTCAGAGAAATAAACGTTTTTACATGCCAGCAAAAAAACGTTTAACCTCAATAAATTAATTGTTATTTAAAACCTATTGCAAGTCCCTGCAAAATAGGTTAAGTCTATGCATACAGTATAAATCCAGTGAAGTACCATTCCCCAGAATACTGAAGTGTAAAATATACATACATGACAGCCTGATACCAGCTACATCTACTGCATTTAAGGCTGAGTTTACATTATCACGGTATGGCAGGATTTTCTCATCAATTCCATGTCAGAAACTAATAAACTGCTACATACCTCTTTGCAGATTAATCTGCCCGCTGTCCCCTGATCTGAAGTTTACCTCTCCTCAGATGGCCGAGAAACAGCAATATGATCTTAACTACTCCGGCTAAAATCATAGAAAAAAACTCAGGTAGATTCTTCTTCAAATTCTACCAGAGAATGAATAACACACTCCGGTGCTATTATAAAATAACAAACTTTTGATTGAAGGTAATAAACTAATTAAATCACCACAGTCCTCTCACACATCCTATCTATTCGTTGGGTGCAAGAGAATGACTGGGGGTGACGTAGAGGGGAGGAGCTATATAGCAGCTCTGCTGGGTGAATCCTCTTGCACTTCCTGTAGGGGAGGAGATAATATCCCAGAAGTAATGATGACCCGTGGACTGACCACACTTAACAGGAGAAATAGAGGTTTTCCAAACCCGATATACATATTCCTTGAAACAGTCTTATAAGCCTGCAATATAGTGATAAAAACTGAGTCAGAGAAACCTCTATGACTAAACACTAATCAATTTCCATACATTCAAATTAGTAATTTGAGATCCTGATGGAAAAAAATGGCCCTAGAAACAAGAGGGCTGGCCAAAGAGAAAACAGCCAAGGTGGCAACTGGATAGTCAAACAAAATCCACATACCAAACCTGTGAGGACATGCTGATGCTATCAGAAACACATGAGACTGTTCCAATATGATCTTGGAGATCACCCTTGGAAGAAAAAAACAGAGGCGGAAAGATGTAGCCAGGTTGCAAAACCAAGACACTGCTAATGCATCCACCATTTCCGCCTGAGGATCCCTGGACCTGGAAAGGTACCTAAGAAATTGAGAAAACACATCTGTAGAGAGAGATACCACTCTCTCATATATAAAGACTGACGGATAAGATAATCCACCTCCCAAATGTCTAAACCTGAGATAAAAATCATATAAATTAGACAGGAAATTAATTCCTCCGAAGAATGTATTCAAGATACTTCTTAATTGCTAAGGAACTGCGAGTCCCTATTTGATGATTGACATGCTACAATTGCTATATTGTCTGTCTGAAAGCAAAATGAAAAGTTCTCTCCTAAAAGAGGCCAAGCCTGAAAGAGCTCTGAAAATAGCAGAGTTCTAAATATCGATTGGAAACCTCGCCTCTTGAAGTTTCCAAACCCCTTGTGCTGTCAGAGACACTCAGACAGCTCCCCAACCTGTAAGACTTGCAACCATTAAGAATACAGTCCAGGAAGGACGAACAAAAGGAGGCCCCCTGAATAAAACAATGATAGTCTAATCACCAAAATAGAAAGAGTTGAGTGTTGGGATTTAAGAATATCAACTGTGATATCTGAAAACAATCCCTGCACCATTGATTCAGTATGCAAAGCAAAAGAGGTCTCAGATGAA